>NW_027254377.1:0-132500 GCF_044704955.1 Pristiophorus japonicus | reverse complement strand
GGGGAGCGGGTGTCGGGTCTGGTCAGCGGGGGGCAGGGGGAGCGGGTGTCGGGTCGGGTCTGGTCAGCGGGGGGCAGGGGGAGCGGGTGTCGGGTCGGGTCTGGTCAGCGGGGGGCGGGGGGAGCGGGTGTCGGGTCTGGTCAGCGGGGGGCGGGGGGAGCGGGTGTCGGGTCTGGTCAGCGGGGGGCGGGGGGAGCGGGTGTCGGGTCTGGTCAGCGGGGGGCGGGGGGAGCGGGTGTCGGGTCTGGTCAGCGGGGGGCGGGGGGAGCGGGTGTCGGGTCTGGTCAGCGGGGGGCGGGGGGAGCGGGTGTCGGGTCTGGTCAGCGGGGGGCGGGGGGAGCGGGTGTCGGGTCTGGTCAGCGGGGGGCGGGGGGAGCGGGTGTCGGGTCTGGTCAGCGGGGGGCGGGGGGGAGCGGGTGTCGGGTCGGGTCTGGTCAGCGGGGGGCGGGGGGAGCGGGTGTCGGGTCTGGTCAGCGGGGGGCGGGGGGAGCGGGTGTCGGGTCTGGTCAGCGGGGGGCGGGGGGAGCGGGTGTCGGGTCGGGTCTGGTCAGCGGGGGGCGGGGGGAGCGGGTGTCGGGTCGGGTCTGGTCAGCGGGGGGCGGGGGGAGCGGGTGTCGGGTCTGGTCAGCGGGGGGCGGGGGGGAGCGGGTGTCGGGTCGGGTCTGGTCAGCGGGGGGCGGGGGGAGCGGGTGTCGGGTCGGGTCTGGTCAGCGGGGGGCGGGGGGAGCGGGTGTCGGGTCGGGTCTGGTCAGCGGGGGGCGGGGGGAGCGGGTGTCGGGTCGGGTCTGGTCAGCGGGGGGCGGGGGGGGAGCGGGTGTCGGGTCGGGTCTGGTCAGCGGGGGGCGGGGGGGGAGCGGGTGTCGGGTCGGGTCTGGTCAGCGGGGGGCGGGGGGAGCGGGTGTCGGGTCTGGTCAGCGGGGGGCGGGGGGGGAGCGGGTGTCGGGTCGGGTCTGGTCAGCGGGGGGCGGGGGGGGAGCGGGTGTCGGGTCGGGTGTGGTCAGCGGGGGGCGGGGGGGGGAGCGGGTGTCGGGTCGGGTCTGGTCAGCGGGGGGCGGGGGGGGGAGCGGGTGTCGGGTCGGGTCTGGTCGGCGGGGGCGGGGGGGGAGCGGGTGTCGGGTGTGGTCAGCGGGGGGAGCGGGTGTCGGGTGTGGTCAGCGGGGGGCGGGGGGGGAGCGGATGTCGAGTCGGGTGTGGTCAGCGGGGGGCGGGGGGGGAGCGGGTGTCGGGTGTGGTCAGCGGGGGGCGGGGGGGAGCGGATGTCGAGTCGGGTGTGGTCAGCGGGGGGCGGGGGGGGAGCGGGTGTCGGGTGTGGTCAGCGGGGGGCGGGTGGGGAGCGGATGTCGAGTCGGGTGTGGTCAGCGGGGGGCGGGGGGGGAGCGGGTGTCGGGTCTGGTCAGCGGGGGGCGGGGGGGGAGCGGATGTCGAGTCGGGTGTGGTCAGCGGGGGGCGGGGGGGGAGCGGGTGTCGGGTCTGGTCGGCGGGGGGGGGGGCAGGGGGAGCGGGTGTCGGGTCTGGTCGGCGGGGGGGGGGGGGGGGGGGGCAGCGGGAGCGGGTGTCGGGTCTGGTCGGCGGGGGGGGGGGGGGGGGGGGGGCAGCGGGAGCGGGTGTCGGGTCTGGTCGGCGGGGGGGGCAGGGGGAGCGGGTGTCGGGTCGGGTCTGGTCGGCGGGGGAGCGGGTGTCGGGTCTGGTCGGAGCGGGGAGCAGGAGCTGGCCGTGGGAGGAGCCCCAGTGAGGCCATTGGGCCAGGGCTAGGGGCTGCGTGCTTCGGGCCCCTCCCACACAGTTCGGCGCCTGGAGCTACTGCACTTGCGTGCCCACTGTAGCGCGCATGTGCAGAGGTCCCGGCACTGTTTTCAGCGCCGGGACCTGGCTCCGCCCCCCCCACAGCTCGTGCTGGCTGCGCCGAGGGCCAGAGGACCTGTAAGTCGGTGGAGAATACCGAGGATTTTTTTAGGCGCCGTTTTAGGCGCGAAAAACGGGCGCCCAGCTCAGAGGGGCGCCTGTTTTTTTTCTTGTGGAAACTTGGGCCCAATGAGTCTTGTGCTGCCCTCCAAGGCCCTCCCGAGCCCCGGATAATCGGTGGGAGACCCTTGCTAGCGCAACAGAGCACCCTCCCTGTTGTCTTTCGCCTTATCAGTCTGGGGCGGGAGGCTAAGTCAACAGGGGACCACGGCGCACTGGGCTGTGGCACTCTGTTACTCCTCCTTACTGTCGGTGCAGAGTCCCACGTTATGGGCTGCAATGCCATCTCCTCCACCTCTTGGGCTAGCCCCAGCTGATCCACCATGGGAGATTCAGCTTCCCCTTGAACCTTGCTAATGGTAGAGCCTTTCTCCCTACTTCTGTTAGTGGGCTGGGACCCTCTATCCAGTGGTGGGATAGCCTTACTGGAGCAGTGAACCAGCCCCAGCTGTAGAGCTTCGGGGCCCGCTGCCTCCTCCGGAGCCTCCAAATCCACCGGGGCCTGTTCTTCCCCCAGTGCCTGATTCCCTTCCCTTGCTCGTCCCCTCTGTTTTTTACCTCTTTTGGGGTCAAACAATTTACACTGATTAATGTGATACCACTTCACCCGGCGAGGCAATCGAACTGCATAGACCATAGGGCTAGCCTTGTCGACTCTGCTGTATGGTCCCATATATAATGCTTCAAAAACCCCGACCCGAGCATAGTTCCTCACCATGACCTGGTCCCCTATCTCCCATTCGTGGTGTTTGCTGGGCTCTAGCAGCAATCAGTTACTCTGATGCTGTCTGCCCATGTTACTAGCAGCCTGCCAGTGAATCTGTTTGAGGTGTTCAAACAGGTTCCTGACAAACCCGTCCCGGTTCACCTCTCGGAGCTGCCCTTCGGTGAGAACCGGCACTAACACATGCACTGGGGTTCTCATGATCCGGCCTGTCATCAGCTCATGGGGTGAGTACCCTGTGCTCTTTGACTGACTGGCCCGGATTCCCATGAGGACCAACGGTAAGACCTCCACCCACTTGTTAGGTGAGTCTCCCGTCTCCTTGCGCAGCCTTTCCTTTAGGGTCCGGTTCAGGCGTTCTATGGGGCCTGAGGACTGAGGGTTGTAGGCGACATGCCATTTGGCTCTTATCCCCAGCACCTTTAGGGTGGCCTGCATCACCTGGCCGGTGAAGTGGCTTCCTCGGTCGGACTCCACGATTTGAGGTAGGCCCCACCGAGAGAACACCTCCCTCACCAGGATTTTTGCAGTCCCCACCGTGGTAGCTGTTCGGCAAGGGAAGGCTTCCACCCACTTGGAAAACACATCCACCAGGACGAGGCAGTATTTATAGCCCCCCTGGGCGGCCGGTAGGAATCCGATGTAGTCGATCTGGATCGACTGCCATGGTCCCTCTACCCGCCTGACGTGTCCCATAGACGCCTTCCTTTTCTGAGGGTCTGGGTTGTTTGCAGCGCAAACCAGACAGCCCGCACAGAAGTTGCGGACGTCTTCCCGGAGGTCTGGCCACCACCCTGCCTTTTCTACCCGTTGCCAGGTAGATTCCGGCCCACGGTGTCCCGCACCTGGACCCTCATGGGCCAGCTGAAGGAATTCCCTCCGGTGTTGTGGCGGCACTACCCATTTGTCCCCTTTAAACAACATGCCTTCCCGCACAACAATATCTGCAGCACTCTATGGGCCCTTCGCCTTTTCCCCCTCTTTTGATAGCAGCCAAGGCAGCCTTCAGGATCAGATCCTGCATCTGGACTACTTTAAGGTCCGGGATCACAGCCGCCCCTACGCTCCCTTGTGTCCCTGGCTTGCTTCTTGCTGCTGCTATCCTGCCTGCCTCGTATGGGTCCTATGGGCGACCTGTGCGAGCACCTTCCCTTGCCAGCAGGTCTGCCTGCTGGTTACCTTCCCTCCGTGGCTCAGTTTTGGAGTGGGCCTTTACCTTATGGATATATACATCCCCGGTTTCTCCCACTGCAGCCACGATCTTTTCTAGCAGGGGTTTGGTCACAAAGGGCTTCCCATCTGCAGAGGTGTACCCCCGGCATGACCAAATCGCCAGATACTCTGTACACGAATTGCAAGTGAACATGCTGTCCGAGCAAATCGTGTATGGGGTAGGGAATTCCTCGGGGTGTGTGACCACATACATCACCGCCGGGAGTTCCGCCTGCTGGGCGCTCAGGGTGCATGGGAGTTTAAGAGCCAAGGCAATTCCTGCCTTGGGATCCCAAACTCCGCAGCCCGTGAGTCTTGTACCCGCGGACACTGAACTGGAGCCATCAACGTAGATCTCGCGGCCTGTGGGGTGTACCCCTGCCCGAAATCCAAAGTTAATGTCCCATACTCCCTCCACAGAGCATCGATGCGGCTGCCCTGGATAGATTAAATTTGCTGCGAGCCTGGGCTCGTAGAGGCCCTTGACCTTTAAAGTCATTTGGGAGAGGAGGAGGGTCCAGCGAGTGATTCTAGCACTGCTCACTGTCCCGTCCTTAATCTTCCCGTCCAACAGCATCTGCGTCGGGGTATGATGGGCGAGGAGTGTAATGGGGGATATTCCGGTAAAGATCTGAGCTCTCTTTACTGCCCAGTGGGTGGCAAGCAAGTGCCTCTCACAATTGGAGTATCTCTTTTCTACCTCCGTGAGGATCCTGGAGGAGTACACCACTGGTCTCAGCTGACCGTTTCGCCCCTGGAGCAACACTGCACTTAAGCTGTCACCACTGGCTGCCACCTCCAGGAAGAATTCCTCCCCTCCATCAATTGCCCCAAGGGCTGGTGCTACCTGCAGGTCTCTCGAAAGACAGACAAATGCTGCCTCACAGCCCTCGTCCCATTCCCACTCGACCCCCTTATGTAGGAGTCTGAGCAGAGGGGCGGCAGTGGCTGCATAGTCCTTGATGAAGTCCCTACAGTAGCCAGTGATTCCCAGGAAAGACCTTACCCCCGACACATCCCTAGGGACAGGGAGTTCCGGCACTACCTTTCTTCTAGCCTCATCAATGGCCCTTTCTCCTGCTCTTATCGTCAGGCCCAGGAATTTTACCTCTCCTCGACCTATCTGGGCTTTCTTGGGATTAACTATAAAACCCCCTTCCTTCAGTAAGACCAGCATTTCGGCCAGCAGTGGACCGTGTTCCTCACTGCTGTCTGTGAACAACAACAGGTCATCCACATACTGGACCAGCTGGTGTGACTGGCTGAAGCCTTTTAAGCAGTTCGCCATGCATTGGTGAAAGATGCTGGGACTATTATGAAAGCCCTGTGGGAGGCAGCTCCATGTATACTGCTGTTCCCGGAAGGTGAAGGCAAATTTGTACTGGTCTTCCCTCCGTACAGGGATAGACCAGAACCCGTTGGGTATGTCCAACACTGTGAACGTGGTTGCGGATGCAGGGATTTCCCCTATCAGATCCGCAACCGCCGCTACTGTGGGAGCACAAGCTGGGATGTTTTTATTGAGCACCCTATAATCCACCGTAGCCCTCCAAGAATAATCCGGTTTCCTAACTGGCCAAAGCGGGGAGTTGACATGGGTGGCTATGGGTCTCAAAACACCCTGCTCGACAAGCGAGCTTAAAGCTGTCTCCAAGTCTGCTTCTGCCTCTTGGGGAAAGCCATACTGATTTTGCGGGCGGGACATGGGATCCCCATCTATTCTAACCTCCACTCCTGTGACTCTCCCACAGTCGTGTTTATGGGTGGCAAATGCTGCAAGATTTGCTTGCACATAGGCCCGGTACTCGGCCGGGGTGTTACCGACCAGAACCTCCAGGTCGTAACCCCCTTTTGGCTTCATTGTACACAGAGTCCCTTTTCCCTGTTTCTTATCAATTACCATGACTTCTCCCTCTGCTCCCATGCCCACTGTGCCCCATAGACAGTGATTCCTCAAGTCTACTAGGATCTGGCGAGCGATGATAAAATCAGCCCCCAAGATCCCTTTTCCCACCCGCTCCCAGTTCATCAGGACGCACTTCCATTGTGTTTGGAGTGCTCCGAAACGAACCGCGAGCGGGACTGAGAAAAACCCAGCCTTCTCATTACCTGTGAACCCAACTAGTTGATATGGCACCCCGTTTGATAGAGGTGAGGTTGCAGGGTCCTCCGAA
Source organism: Pristiophorus japonicus (assembly GCF_044704955.1). Taxonomy (NCBI): domain Eukaryota; kingdom Metazoa; phylum Chordata; class Chondrichthyes; family Pristiophoridae; genus Pristiophorus; species Pristiophorus japonicus. The sequence goes on along the minus strand of NW_027254377.1, from coordinate 126,428 downwards.
TGGACTATCGTGCTGGAAGCACCAGTGTCCAAAAGGTAGGTACCCAATACACCCTCAACCTCCATCTTGACCCAGGGTCGTCCCCAGGGGTCGTATTCTAGTGGGCACAGGTATGCAGGCTGGGTCTGGGCTAGTCACGGCCTCTGTACTGCCAGGGTTGCTGGTGCTTCCCTGCCTGTTGCCGTGGCTACCTTCCCAGTCCCCTCCAGCGCTGTCCTCACTGCAGCTACTATCTGGTCAAGGGATGGTGAGGAGCTCGCTCCACTTCCCCCACTCTGGGCGGCTCCTGAAGGACTTCTCCCCCCATATCTCTTTACTGGGCTCCTGCAATCCCTTTTAAAATGCCTGCTTTCCCGCACCCGTAGCACACTCCCTCCTCATCAGACGAGCGGCCACCCTCCTGGTGCCATTCCCTTTTGGGAATCGAGTTGGGTTTTACTTCATTCACCTGACCTTTGGAGGTTTTGCCCTCCTCCCCTCCTCCATTCCGTTGGACCAGTGCCAGTTGCCTGACCACTGCTTCCTCGGTGAGGTTGGGGTCCCGGGAATCGAACCAGAGTTCTGCCCTGGCTTTGAGCCGGGGCAAGCAGTTTGCCACCAGCATCCTCAGCCAGCGGCCAGTCTGTACCGCGGAAAGATTCACCCGGTCGAGGAGCTCCCCACAGGCTGCGTGGTATACCACCCACAGCCTGTCCGCAAATGCCTGCGGGGTTTCCCCTGCGAGCTGCCTTGTCCTTTCGACCCGTTCGAAAGGACTGCGTCATCGAAGCCCATAGCCTCAAGGACAGCCCTCTGGACCTCAGTAAATGTACGCTGTCCCCTCCGGCATTCTGCCGGTAGGGCCTGGTACAATTTGCTGTCCAGAGAGAAGAGCAGCAGCTTGGCTGTCTCTTCCTCGTCACACCCATTAATTTCCCCTGCCTGCATCACCTCCATGAAGTGGATAGACGGGTCCCCGCTGCGAGTGAGTTTGGCCAAATGGGCCACCATGGCCCTGAGTGATTGAACTCCATGGGGAATAATAAAATCGTTCTCCAGCGCTCCCCGACCTTGGCCACCTGCCTGTGGAGGACCGTACTTGCGCTGCCTGACCGGGCACATCCGCCCTGGTTCAGGATCTTTCTGCGCTGGTCCCTCTACCTCCGGCTGTCCCACCATACCCGGTGCAGCAGACAGTGCCTGGTCTCCTGATCCAGCCCTTAACTGACCCTCGGCTGGAGCCTCACATCCCTGCTGCCAAACGGGATACATTGGTCCTGCCCCCAGCCCTGGGTATGCTACTACCTGCGTGCCCCGCCCCTCCTGGTACCCCACCGGACAAACCACCGGTGCCTCAGGAGGTGGTCGGGCGCCTCTTGCCTTTGGATTCTCCTCTACCCCCCAATACTCTCCTTTGTCCCCTGTGGACCCTCCGGGTCCTATCAGGGCGACCATCCCCTTTGCCTGGGATAGAGCGGGGGTGAGAGTTTTAATCCTCTCCTGACAGGGACCGTGATCTGCAAACTCACTGCTACTGGCCACTTTTTAGGCTGCCTGTACATCTTTTAATTTATTCTCCAGTTCCCAAATTTTCTGGGTGTGCCGAGAATTCTGTTCCCGGAGGGACCCCTCACTACCCTTGGCCTCAGTGACCCGACACTGAAGATAGTCCCGGCTATTTCAGAAGGTCTCCTACAACTGCCGGTTCCTTTGCTGCTCCCCAGCTAATTCGGCCAGCAGGTTGTCCCCAACCACAGCCCGGATAGCAGAGAGCTCCTCTGATTTCTGAAGACTCTGTTCCAAGTCCTTCACCCGCTGGTCGAGCTTTCGGACTTGGCGGGTGAGGCAGATAAGCCAGATGGCCTTTTCCACCCTGTGGTTGTGGTCCTTCCCTGCTGTCCACTGTTCAGCAGCATCCACTGGGCGCTCTGCCCGAGTGAGGGCTTGCACCCAAGGTTTGGTGAGGTTCACCTTGCCAAAAATGTATGAGGAAATTCTCTCCTCCATTTTAGTTTCCTCTCTTATCACCTCATCTGTTATATTAACATCTCCTGTTTGCTTATGTCCCTTCGTGGTTGCCATGTTCTGTAAGGGGTTTTCACATGGTTGTTATTGTGCCTTGGGTGTCTCTCTCTGAGCTTCTGCCCTCTCAGCTTATGCCTGGTCTGTGAGGTACCCTGAGTGCTGCAAGAGCACCCCTGGAGAGACTGTGTCCACAGCTTATGAAGGGGGTTTTGAGACTCGTGCGTCCCCACAGCTTATGCCTAGCCTGTGACACAGCTGTGAGTGTCAAACACTCCTAACCCCTTCTTCCCTAGCCTGTGACACACAGTTGAGCGTTTTCGAGGCGCTCCTAACTTCCCTTACACGGTTCTGACATAAGACTCACGATCAGGAGATGTAATACAATAGAACTGAGACAAGGTGATTCCAAGAGGAACTTTAGGCTTCCAATTTATTTGACAAGGTGTAACTCAACAAACAGCAATACACCAACAAAACAATCCCCCTAAATCCCACTAAAACAGACCCAACGAAAATCTTTACACCAGTTTAGCAGTACAATGCCCAACCTCCCACCTTTCCTGGCCTAACTGAGTTGGGAGTTCTGGGGACCAGAGGTTATACTCACTACTGTGCCTTCCGCAGTCTAGTGGTTTGTTTCTTCTATCCTTCAGTGTCCTCGGACACTGGTTTTCCTTCAATGTCGAGAGGCTTGTGGTTGTGGTTATTGAATGATGAGTGCAGGGAAAATCATCACTCCCTGCTACTACGTCAGAAACCCCTTTTTTTATAGCCAGATTATCCAGTCTGCCTCTCCTGCTGAAGTCGATTCTTCTCATTGGTGGACTTTTGATTTTGAAAAATGCAGCAGTTTAAGGTTTTTAGGTTTTTTTCCCACTGATCTTAATCTACTCAAGGTTTGAGTGGGTGTTGATTGCATTGGCCTCCTGTAGCCATTATGCTAGTCTGGCCTGAGCCAGATATTTCTATGCCTGATGAAAAAGGTGTTGGAATATGTATGTGGCATTGTTTAAATGCTAATGTTTTCAAGGGGCAAGTTTCGAGGGTATACAGTTCCCAGACAATTTGATTAGTTCCAATGTCCAAACTGGCCCTTTTGATATTGACTCCACCCCTTTTCTTGCAGACCCAACATACACCTTTTAAAAATCCCAAATTCGATTAAAGTTCGTAGTTTCTTCCATGTGCACTTTAGGATTTCAAACTTTCTGGTAGATAGTTCCAAATTAATTTCCCTTTCCTATGAGTCCAAACACTGGGCGGGGGGGTGTCTCCATGAATGCACCTCCTTTTATCCCCTGCAGGCCTTGTCTGCTCTTTTAAAATTCATTTGTGTCCCAAAGTTTTCCTTCCATCGGTTTCAATTCACAGCACAGACTGATCCCACAGCCCTTTTCCTTCTGGGTAAAATGAGGGGGTTTTCATCCTCCCCTACACATTGGAGAATTGTATTATATGTGGGTTACTAACCGGTGTTGAACACCAGACTCCAGTGCCCATGGATTGCTAGGTTTATCTGTCACTAGAGAATTATTCTGAATGTGAGTCACCTATAGAATGACATATTATATACAGCACAGCAATAGCCCATTTGGCGTTTATATTCCACTCGAGCCTCCTCATGTCTTTTCACATCTAACTCTATCAGTGTAACTCTCTATTCCCTGATTCCTCAGTTACTTATCTAGCCTCCCCTTAAATTAATCTATACTTTTCGCCTCAACTACTTCCTCACCAATCTCTGTGTAATGACACTTTTGCTGAATTCCCCACTTGGTTTCTTGGTGACTCTCTTATATTGATAGTTCCAGTGTTGTTCTTCCCCACACGTGAACACACTCTCTCTGTGTCAACTCAATCAAAACCTTTCATCATATTATACACCTCAATTAGGTCACACCTCAGACTTCGCTTTTCAAAAGAAAAGAGATCCAGTCTCTTCATCCCTTTCTGATAGGTATAAAGTCATATTTCTGGTATCATTCTTGTAAATCGTGTTTGCAACCTCTCCAGTGCCTCTATATCCTTTTTATAAGGATATAAAGGCAAGAAACAAAAAGGGTCACTGAATATAAAAGGGCTGCAGGAGGGGTCAAAACTAAAAATCATGGTTTAAAAACTAGGATGAAAACACTCTACCTAAATGCACGCAGCATTCGAAATAAAGTAAATGAGATGATGGCACAAATCATTACAAATGGGTATGATTTGGTGGCCATTACAGAAACATGGTTGCAGGGTGACCAAGACTGGGAATTAAACATACAGGGGTATCTGACGATTCAGAAAGATCGACAAGAAGGGAAAGGAGGTGGGGTAGCTCTGTTGATAAAAGATGATATTAGGGCAGTTGTGAGGGATGATATTGGCTCCAATGAACAAAATGTTGAATCATTGTGGGTGCAGATTAGAGATAGTAAGGGGAAAAAGTCACTGGTCAGCGTAGTTTATAGGCCCCCAAATAATAACTTCACGGTGGGGCGGGCAACAATCAAGGGAATAATGGAGGCATGTGAAAAAGGAACGGCAGTAGTCATGGGGGATTTTAACCTACATATCGATTGGTCAAATCAAATCGCACGGGGTAGACTGGAGGAGGAATTCATAGAATGCATACGGGATTGTTTCTTAGAACAGTATGTAACAGAACCTACAAGGGAGCAAGCCATCTTAGATCTGGTCCTGTGTAACGCGACAGGAAAAATAAATGATCTCCTAGTAAAAGATCCTCTCGGAATGAGTGATCACAATATGGTTGAATTTGCAATACAGATTGAAGATGAGGAAGTTGTGTCAGAAACGAGCATACTATGCTTAAACAAAGGGGACTACAGTGGGATGAGGGCAGAGTTGGCTAAAGTAGACTGGAAACAAGGACTAAACGGTGGCACAATTGAGCAACAGTGGAGGACTTTTAAGGAGCTCTTTCATAGTGCGCAACAAAAATATATTCCAGTGAAAAAGAAGCGCGGCAAGAGAAGGGATAACCAGCTGTGGATAACCAAGGAAATAAAGGAAAGTATCAAATCAAAGACCAATGCGTATAAGGTGGTCAAGGTTAGTGGGAAACTAGAGGATTGGGAAAATTTTAAGCAACAGCAAAGAATGACTAAAAAAGCAATACAGAAAGGGAAGATAGATTACGAAGGTAAACTTGCGCAAAACATAAAAACAGATCGTAAAAGCTTTTACAGATTTATAAAACGGAAAAGAGTGACTAAAGTAAATGTTGGTCCCTTAGAAGATGAAAAGGGGGATTAATAATGGGAAATGTGGAAATGGCTGAGACCTTAAACAATTATTTTGCTTCCGTCTTCACAGTGGAAGACACAAAAAACATGCCAAAATTTGCAGGCCACAGGAATGTGGGAAAGGAGGACCTTGAGACAATCACTATCACTAGCGGGGTAGTGCTGGACAGGCTAATGGGACTGAAGGTAGACAAGTCCCCTGGTCCTGATGAAATGCATCCCAGGGTATTAAAAGAGATGGCGGAAGTTATAGCAGATGCATTCGTTATAATCTACCAAAATTCTCTGGACTCTGGGGAGGTACCAGTGGATTGGATAGCAGCTAATGTAACGCCTCTGTTTAAAAAAGGGGGCAGACAAAAGGCAGCTAACTATAGGCCGGTTAGTTTAACATCTGTAGTGGGGAAAATGCTTGAAACTATCATTAAGGAAGAAATAGCTGAACATCTAGATAGGAATAGTGCAATCAAGCAGACGCAGCATGGATTCATGAAGGGGAAATCATGTTTAACTAACTTATTGGAATTCTTTGAGGAGATAACGAGCATGGTGGATAGAGGTGTACCGAGTGATGTGGTGTATTTAGATTTCCAAAAGGCATTCGATAAGGTGCCGCACAAAAGGTTACTGCAGAAGATAAAGGTACGCGGAGTCAGTGGAAATATATTAGCATGGATAGAGAATTGGCTGGCTAACAGAAAGCAGAGAGTCGGGATAAATGGGTCCTTTTCCGGTTGGAAATCAGTGGTTAGTGGTGTGCCACAGGGATCAGTGCTGGGACCACAACTGTTTACAATATACATAGATGACCTAGAAGAGGGGACAGAGTGTAGTGCAACAAAATTTGCAGATGACACTAAGATTAATGGGAAAGCGGGATGTGTAGAGGACTCAGAGAGGCTGCAAGGAGATTTGGATAGGTTAAGCGAATGGGCTAAGGTTTGGCAGATGGAATACAATGTCGGAAAGTGTGAGGTCATCCACCTTGGGAAAAAAAACAGTAAAAGGGAATATTATTTGAATGGGGAGAAATTACAACATGCTGTGGTGCAGAGGGACCTGGGGGTCCTTGTGCATGAATCCCAAAAGGTTAGTTTGCAGGTGCAGCAGGTAATCAGGAAGGCGAATGGAATGTTGGCCTTCATTGCGAGAGGGATGGAGTACAAAAGCAGGGAGTTCCTGCTGCAACTGTATAAGGTATTGGTAAGGCCGCACCTGGAGTACTGCGTGCAGTTTTGGTCACCTTACTTAAGGAAGGATATACTAGCTTTGGAAGGGGTACAGAGACGATTCACTCGGCTGATTCCAGAAATGAGGGGGTTACCTTATGATGATTGATTGAGTAGACTGGGTCTTTACTCATTGGAGTTCAGAAGGATGAGGGGTGATCTTATAGAAACATTTAAAATCATGAAAGGGATAGACAAGATAGAGGTTGAGAGGTTGTTTCCACTGGTGGGAGAGACTAGAACTAGGGGGCACAGCCTCAAAATACGGAGGAGCCAATTTAAAACCGAGTTGAGAAAGAATTTCTTCTCCCAGAGGGCTGTGAATCTGTGGAATTCTCTGCCCAAGGAAGCAGTTGAGGCTGGCTCATTGAATGTTTTCAAGTCAAAGATAGATAGATTTTTAACCAATAAGGGAATTAAGGGTTACGGGAAGAGGGCGGGTAAGTGGAGCTGAGTCCACGACCAGATCAGCCATGATCTTATTGAATGGCGGAGCAGGCTCGAGGGGCTAGATGGCCTACTCCTGTTCCTAATTCTTATGTTCTTATGTTCTTATAACACGGCGATGAGAATTGTACAGTGTACTGCAAGTGTGGTCCAACGAAGGTTTGATACCAGTTCAGCAGAACTTCACTTCTTTTCAACACTATCCGTCTTGAATTAACCCTTGGTGCTCCATTTTCTTTTTATGGATGTATCTACGACTTGTCCCCAAACACCGCAAGCTCTGATCTTATTCATTATTCTCATATGTGGTACCTCATCAAAGACTTTTTGGAAATTTAAGTATATTATATCGACCACATTACCCTGGTCTACTCTCCCTGTTACTTCTTCAATGAAATCAAAGAAGTTGGTCAAGCAAGACTTTTGCTTTTGAATCCACGCTGATTATACATTATTATATTTTTGGTTTATAGATATTCTTCTATTCTCTACTTTAGCAGAGATTCCATTATTTTCCTACCACCGAAGTTCCACTGACTGGTCTTTAGTTCCCCGGACATGTTCTATCTCTCATCTCAAATATAAGTATTACGTTAGCTATCCGCCATTCCTCTGACACTACACATTTTTCAAACTAATCATTAAATATTTGTAATAGTGCTCCTGCTATCTCTTCGCTGAATTATTTTAAAGTGTATGGATGTAATCCATCCAGACCAGGGGTTCAATCCTCCTTTCATTTGGTTCGTTCATTTAATATTTCTCCTCTTTATTTATTGCAGTTATATAATTTCCCATCCATTATTCCACCGTCATGTCCACCTGCCCTGTGTCCCTGGTAAATACATAGAAACATAGAAACATAGACATAAAAACATAGAAACATAGAAAATAGGTGCAGGAGTAGGCCATTCAGCCCTTCTAGCCTGCACCGCCATTCAATGAGTTCATGGCTGAACATGAAACTTCAGTACCCCCTTCCTGCTTTCTCGTCATAACCCTTGATCCCCCGAGTAGTAAGGACTTCATTTAACTCCTTTTTGAATATATTTAGTGAATTCGCCTCAACTACTTTCTGTGGTAGAGAATTCCACAGGCTCACCACTCTCTGGGTGAAGATGTTTCTCCTCATCTCGGTCCTAAATGGCTTACCCCTTATCCTCAGACTGTGACCCCTGGTTCTGGACTTCCCCAACATTGGGAACATTCTTCCTGTATCTAACCTGTCTAAACCCATCAGAATTTTAAACGTTTCCATGAGGTCCCCTCTCATTCTTCTGAACTCCAGTGAATGCAAGCCTAGTTGATCTAGTCTTTCTTGATAGGTCAGTCCCGCCATCCCGGGAATCAGTCTGGTGAATCTTCGCTGCACTCCCTCAATAGCAAGAATGTCCTTCCTCAAGTTAGGAGAACAAAACTGTACACAATACTCCAGGTGTGGCCTCAACAAGGCCCTGTACAACTGTAGCAACACCTCCCTGCCCCTGTATTCAAATCCCCTTGCTATGAAGGCCAACATGCCATTTGCTTTCTTAACCTCCTGCTGTACCTGCATGCTAACCTTCAATGACTGATGTACCATGACACCCAGGTCTCGTTGCACCTTCCCTTTTCCTAATCTGTCACCATTCAGATAATAATCTGTCTCTCTGTTTTTACCACCAAAGTGGATAACCTCACATTTATCCACATTATACTTCATCTGCCATGCATTTGCCCACTCACCTAACCTATCCAAGTCACTCTGCAGCCTAATAGCATCCTCCTCGCAGCTCACACTGCCACCCAACTTAGTGTCATCCGCAAATTTGGAGATACTGCATTTAATCCCCTCGTCTAAATCATTAATGTATAGTGTAAACAGCTGGGGCCCCAGCACAGAACCTTGAGGTACCCCACTAGTCACTGCCTGCCATTCTGAAAAGTGCCCATTTACTCCTACTCTTTGCTTCCTGTCTGACAATCAGTTCTCAATCCACGTCAGCACACTACCCCCAATCCCATGTGCTTTAACTTTGCACATTAATCTCTTGTGTGGGACCTTGTCGAAAGCCTTCTGAAAGTCCAAATATACCACATCAACTGGTTCTCCTTTGTCCACTTTACTGGAAACATCCTCAAAAAATTCCAGAAGATTTGTCAAGCATGATTTCCCTTTCACAAATCCATGCTGACTTGGACCTATCATGTCATCATTTTCCAGATGCACTGCTATGACATCCTTAATGATTGATTCCATCATTTTACCCACTACTGAGATCAGGCTGACCAGTCTATAATTCCCTGTTTTCTCTCTCCCTCCTTTTTTTAAAAGTGGGGTTACATTGGCTACCCTCCACTCCATAGGAACTGATCCAGAGTCAATGGAATGTTGGAAAAGACTGTCAATGCATCCGCTATTTCCAAGGCCACCTCCTTAAGTACTCTGGGATGCAGTCCATCAGGCCCTGGGGATTTATCGGCCTTCAATCCCATCAATTTCCCCAACACAATTTCCCGACTAATAAAGATTTCCCTCAGTTCCCCCTCCTTACTAGACCCTCTGACCCCTTTTATATACAGAGGCAAAGTAATTATTTCATATTTTATGTAATTTTTCCTTCGCTCCATGTGATTTAATCTTGTCCATCGATTTGTGGCCCTATTCCCATCCGACATTCTTTTTTAAATGAATGTGCCTGTAGAAAGTTAGATGAGCGATTATGTTATCGGCCACCAAATAATGGGAAGGATAAAGAGGTGTAAATTTAGATAAAATGCAGAAAGATTCAAGATCTGTCGTGATAATGTGGGACTTCAACGTAAACTGGGAAAATAACCATGCAAAGGGAAAATGCAGGGGAGGATTTCCTGAAATCTGTGTTAGAACTTTCTCCATCAGTATGTTTCCAGCACGATGGGAAAGAAAGCAGTTCTGGATCTCGGAAATGGATTCAGTAAAGCATGTTTCTGTGGAGGAGCATTGCGGAAACAGTGATCACAATATCATTAGGTTTAGAGTAGTTATGTAAAAGGAGAAGGTATAATCATGTGTGAAAATACCCAACTGTAGGAGGACTAATTTTTTGAGTTGAAAGGGATCCGGCCCAGGTAGATTGAAACCAAAGATTTCTCGGTAAAACAGTAAATGCACATTGGGAGACTTTCAAAAATGAGATAGATCGGGTAACGACAAGACACGTTCTCATGCAGGGTGCAGAAATAGCATGATAGCTAGCTACAGCTCGGTGGATGAATGAAGGTCAACTAAAACACAAAAATGGAAGCTTGTGATAAACTTCAGGCTCATATTTCAGTGGAGAACCAAGCAGAATACAGAATGTACAGAGAAGGACTATCAAAGGAGGAGGAAGTAGAATCAGCAGAAAAACAGGATATTCGCCCATAGTACTTATCTGAGGAAGGACACACTTGCCTTGGAGGTGGTGCAACAGAGGTTCAACAGATTGATTCCTGGGATGAGAGGGCTGTCCTATGATGAGAGATTGTGTAGAATATGCCGATTCTCTCTTGGGTTTCGAAGAATGGGAGGTGATCTCGTTGAAACGGACAATATTCTGAAGGGGATTGACAGGATAGATGTTGAGAAGCCTGGCTAGCTCAGTCGGTAGAGCATGAGACTCTTAATCTCAGGATCGTGGGTTTGAGCCCCATGTTCGTCGATTACAGTTCCTTAAAATTTATGTTGCTTTCACGGGAAAACATCATTAATGAACCCATTTTCTTCTTTTGCACAATGAAAGAAATGCGAACTGAGGGAGAGCTGATAATTTAATCATCTGTTCTGTGCTCTGCATAAGAACACAAGAACCAGGAGCAGGAGTCGGCCATTTGGCCCTTCGAGCCTGCCTTCTTTTGCACTGAAACAAATTATAACCTTGAGTTTAAATTAGCAGTGCGGGATATTTACAGGGCACCTTTCAATGCTTCACAAACCCATTCCTTTCGCTACAGCCACCCGGGATCGTTTCCCAGTTTGGGAAGTAACTTTGATATCACCGTTTGTAATTGAAGTGGAGTAATTTTATTATGTTAGATGGATGTCCCAAAGCACTTCAGAGTGGTGTCAAAACAAATGAGTTTGCAATTAAAAACACTGAATGTCAGGAGTGGGATTTTAACCCACGCCTCCAGAGGAGACTGCGACCTGAACGCAGCGCCTTAGACCGCTCGGCCATCCTGAATGTGTGATGCTTCACTTACAAGTTATTACTCAGGAAAGTTTCAGACCAGGCGCTTGTTCAGTGTTGCTGGAAGGCCCAGTGACCGGGATATCCTCTCCCCCGGGGTTTTCCTGAGCCTGTAATTGGTGCACGGGGAGGTTTGGCCCAGGTCCGAGGTAGCTTGCATCCCAGGGATGGACAATAACCCTCTGAGCTCTGGAACTGGGGAAGAGCGAATAATTAATGAGCTGTTTGTGGGTTTCAAATGCAACTTAGATCTGATGGAAGAAACCGATAGTGTTGTTTCACAGAATGAAAGAAATGCAAACAGGGACAATCGAAATTTCAATAACTGAACTTTAATAATTAGTGAAACTTTAACCCTTGATGAAGTTTTATCCCCGATCTGATTTAACACACTCTGTATTTGAGTAGATTAGTTTTAAAATGTTCATTGCTCATGCGACAATGTACCCTGGACAGCTTTTGTTCAATTTTATTGCAGACAAGTTTTTGCTTCACAAATAATGTTTCCGCCCAGGCTCGCAACAGAGACCTTTCGCGTGTGAGGCAAACATGATAACCGCTACACTACGGAAACTGCTGCTTAGCTCAGTGCCCAGAGAGAAGTGTTCAGCAACAAGCTGAAATGCTCAATCCCTCTCTCTGCAAAAAGTTCCATTCACAAACAATTCTCTGACCTGAACTGCACCAAACAACAATATTCTCCTTTCAAAGTAATTAAACTCCCCAATTTCCACATCTACAATTTTAAGGACAAGGACTGAAAGCGCTTTGCGATCAGAAAATTGCCGGAAACCCCTGTGGTTAATGACAGGGCTTTTGATGGTTGATTTCCGTACACACCTTGTGTTATGTATTTAACCCTTGGCCACCTGTATCACACCACCACCAGAGGGCCTACCTGTTGGAGTCCCAAGGGTTCCCAGCATCCATTGGGAGCACGGTATATAAGCACTCTGGAGTCTTATTAAAGGAGCTAATGTCACACTTACTCATTGTTCACAGTACTCAGTTTCATTCTTTATTATGAGCGTATCAATTGGCGACGAGACAACGAACAACCACGCGAAAATGCAAGTAACAGTTGGTATAACTTGATAACAGCACAGCTGGCAATGGTTGCGGAATATATTCGTGCAGCCAAAACGCACAATGACAACCTGGAACTGCACGGCACCGAATCCTCAGGGAAAAACAATTAAAGGCTTTGTCCCTGAATGGGCTACGATCCACCAACCTTGCAGTGAATAGCTGAACGCACTGATCCATTGCACCACAGAGACTGATAGATACACATATTGCAAGACATCCCTGTGATATCTTCACAGAACACAGCACACACAGCTTCCTAACATGCAGGCTGCTCTCTCGGAACTCTCCGGAAAGAGCCTGGTCTGTTTAATGATTAACTATACAGTTGCAGTACACAATACGTCCACATCCACAGTGTGGAGCTACAAGCATTATATGCTTACAGACATTACAATCCCAAACCAGGGTGTCAGTCAGTTAAAGCTTCAGATTGCTCTGACCGGGATGGAACTTGTTCACTCTCAGTTGTACTTTTCCCAAATAAAGGGTGGGACATTCATTGTGGATGTGTGGAAGCAGTCTGGTCCTGCACACTGCAAACACTTCCATGTCACCGCCAACCAGCTCTCCCACAACCGGTGTGATCTACCTTCCAGCCTTCCGGTGCCTTGTCTGTGACGAAGTATTCTGATTGTCCCGAAGCCGGTATCCTTTGTCATCAATCGGGTTTTAAGTTGTTTCGGTAATTTTTACCTGCTGGACAGTCGAGGCACAAATTGTAGAGTGGAACACTTGCGTGGACCCCGGTTTCCTAGTGGTTGATTTTCCTGGTTGGGTCCGTCGGTCGCGGTGGTCCAGTTGATGCCTGTTACCAAGTCAGTTGGTATTGATGTTCCACTGATTGGTTTTTTGAAGTTCTTTTCTCCGATGTCGTGATGTCTCTTCCTGTGTTATCTCGCCGTGTGCTCTCGATCTTGATCTTGTTGTTCCAAAGTAATGGTCAGAAAAATAGATTGCTCTTGGTACGATAGGCCCCCAGTTATACTCTGAGAGGCTGCTTAATCTTCGTGCCAAATCTAACGTTTCTTTTGTTTAAGTTTTGCTGCCCATTGATTTAAGTGGTCTTCTTTGTATAAGTTTTGGTGGACTAGCTAACTGAGACTTGATTAAATGTTTTAATCTGGTGTTGATAGACTTTGGGATGATGATACTCCTTATTTATGAACTGATGAACTCTTGTCCATTGTAATAGCACTGCTTTGGCTTCGGGAAGTCTGGGCTGAGCCAGATATTTCTATACATGTTGAAAATGTGTTGGAATATGGATGTGATATTTGGGTCCTGTGGGTGGGGTGGATAATGTTTCTTCCGTGGTCGATTGTTTAAATGCTAATGTTTTCTGGGGGTCTGACTATGATTAAAGAGCTACCCTAGACAAACTGATTAGCTACAATATCCAAACTCTAAATCCCACCCCTCTGTCACTGCAGCTTTTCCCCACAGGCCCAAACATGCCTTTTAAAATCCCAAACTTGGTTAAGAATTGTAGATTTCCTCCATATGCTTTTTAGAATCCCAAACTTTATGTTTAATAGTCCGAAATCGAATTTCCTTTTCAGTGAGTCCAAACACTGGGGGGTTTCCATGAATTTTGGAATCTACATTGGCAGTCCCTCGGAATCGAGGAAGACTTGCTTCCACTCCTAAAGTGAGTTCTTTGGTGGCTGAACAGTCCAATACTAGAGCCACAGACCCTATCACAGGTGGGACAGATAGTCGTTGAGGGAAGGGATGGGTGGGACAGGTTTGCCGAACGCTCTTTCTGCTGTCTACACTTGATTTCTGCATGCACTCGGCGATGAGACTCGAGGTGCTCAGCGCCCTCTCGGATGCACTTTCTCCACTTAGGGTGGTCTTGGGTCAGGGACTCCTGGATGTCAGTGGGGATGTTGCACTTTATCAGGGAGGCTTTGAGTGTGTCCTTGTAGAGTTTCTGCTGCCCACCTTTGGATCGTTTGCCATGAAGGAGTTCCGAGTAGAGCACTTGCTTTGGGAGTCTCGTGTCTGGCATGAGGACAATGTGGCCTGCCCAGCGGAGCTGATCGAGTGTGGTCAGTGCTTCAAAGCTGGGGATGTTAGCCTGAATAAGGCTGTTGATGTTGGTGCGTCTGTCCTCCGAGGGGATTTGTAGGATCTTGCGGAGACATCGTTGGTGATATTTCTTCAGCAACTTGAGGTGTCGACTGTACATGGTCCATGTCTCTGAGCCTTACAGGAGGGCAAGTATTACTACAGCCCTGTAGACCATGAGCCTGGTGGCAGTTTTGAGGGCCTGGTCTTCAAACACTCTTTTCCTCAGGCGGCCGAAGGCTGCACTGGCACATGGAGGCCGTGTTGAATCTCATCATCGATGCCTGCTCTTGTTGATAGGAGGCTCCCGAGATATGGGAAGTGGTCCATGGTGTCCAGGGCCGCGCCGTGGATCTTGATGACTGGGGGGTAGTGCTGTGCGGTGAGGACAGGCTGGTGGAGGACCTTTGTCTTACGGATGTTTAGCGTAAGGCCCATGCTTTCATAGGCCTCAGTAAATACGTCGACTATGTCCTGGAATTCAACATCTGCATGTGCGCGGACGCAGGCCTTGGTGAGGCCTCACCTGGAATATTGTGTACAGTTTTGGTCTCCTAATCTGAGGAAGGACATTCTTGCTATTGAGGGAGTGCAGCGAAGGTTCACCAGACTGATTCCCGGGATGGCAGGACTGACATGTAAAGAAAGACTGGATCAACTAGACTTTTCTTCACTGGAATTTAGAAGAATGAGAAGGGATCGCAGAGAAACATATACAGGTCTGATGGGATTGGACAGGTGAGAGGCAGGAAGTATGTTCCCGATGTTGGGGAAGTCCAGAACCAGGGGTCAGAGTCTAAGGACAAGGGGTAAGCCATTTAGGACCGAGATGAGGAGAAACTTCTACACTCAGAGAATTCTGAACCTGTGGAATTCTCTACCACAGAAAGTTGTTGAGGCCAGTTCATTAGATATATTCAAAAGGGAGTTAAATGTGGCCATTACAGCTAAAGGTATCAAGTGTATGGAGAGAAAGCAGGAAAGGGGTACTGAGGTGAATGATCAGTCATGATCATATTGAATGGTTGTGCAGGCTCGAAGGGCCGAATGGCCTACTCCTGCACCTGTTTTCGATGTTTTTATGTTTCTATGTTTCTATGCAAAGCACAGAAAAAAATGGTTGAAGTATCGACTCTGCCTCAGTTAGCATTTCTTTCATTGTGCAAAAGAAGGTGAGGGGTTAATTAATGATTCAATCCTGTGAAAGTAACACAAAAGTTTAACAAAAAAACATACGGTGACTGGCAGGTGAGCACTGCTTCTGATACCCGGTGGGAATGGGCGGGGATTTTAAAGCCCCTTGTATTGTGAAACCTTCATATAGTCAAACATTTCCGATGTGCTGTATCGACCTCGTGGCGCAACGGTAGCGTGTCTGACCCCAGATCACGTCGAGGTCACTGTTCTTCAGGGTAATTCGGGAATTAATATTTTCTTTGCTGTTTGGCAATAACCAGACCCTTGCTCCAAGGTCTGTCTCACTGTTTCCCAGGTGTCAGGCAGAGAGACACCTGCTGCCCTCATTTATTTCATGTGACAGGACACAAAAGTTCAAAATAAACCTGTAGTTGGCCACATATTGCCCTAAATAGTCAGGATGGCCGAGCGGTCCAAGGTTCTGTGTTTAGGTCGCAGTCTCCTCTGGAGGTGTGGGTTCACATCACACTTCTGACACTTCCTGTTTTTAATCATTAAGCGAAACTCATTGTTTGACACCACGACCAACGCCTAAAAAGTGGGATTTTGCAGTCCACCTGCTCGCTTAACACTTCCGTCTGACCTGGTGCTGAAAGTGGAGATGTTTCCGCAGTGTCGCGGTTAACACATTCGCCTCACACGTGAAAGCTCAACAGGCGGGAATATTTTCTGGAGCTTTCTCCTCATGCATGCTCAGGGGCGAGTTTGTTCTCCTGTGAAATGTCATAAGATCATAAACATGTAAGGATTAGGGGCCAGAGTAGGCCATTCAGCCCCTCGAGCCTGGTCCACCATTCAAGAAGATCCTGGCAGTTCCTCGACAGCAAGTTTAAACATCTGGGGCGGAGCTGTATCAACGACAAAAAGGTGCATTTTGCAGAAGCCCAGTAGATCATGAGATTCTAAATCTCAGGGTCAGAGGTGCGAGCCCACGTTGGGTGATTATTTTTCATAGAATTATATAATCAGAAGTTTACAGCAGGGAAGGAGGCCATTTCGGCCCATCGTGACCGTGCCGGCCAATAACAGGCTCTCCAGCCTAATCCCACTTTCCAGCTCTCGGTCCATAACCCTGCAGGTTACGGCACTTCAGGTGCACATCCAAGCACTTTTTAAATGTGGTGAGAGTTTCTGCCTCTCCCACCCTTTCAAGGCAGTGAGTTCCAGACCCCCACAACCCTCTGCATGAAGAAATTTCCCCTCAAATCCCCCCTACACTTTCTACCAATGACTTAAAATGTATGCCCCATGGTTGTTGACCCCTCTGCTAAGGGAAATGGGCCCATTCTGTCCACTATATCAAGGCCCCTCATAATTGTATACACTTCAATGATGCCTCCCCTCAGCCCACTTTGTTCCAAGAAAAACAACCCCAGCCTAGCCAATCTGTCCTCATAGCTAAGATTCTCCACTCCCGATAACATCCTCGAAATCTCCTCTGTAAGTCTCCAGTGCAATCACAGTCTTCTTCCTGTAAAGTGGTGACGAGAACTGCACGCAGTACTCCAGCTGTGGCCTAGCCAGTGTTTTATATTCAAGCATAATCCACCTGCTCTCTTATTCTAGGCCTCGGCTAATAAAGGCCAGCATTCTGTATGTCTTCTTAACCAGCTAATCCACCTTGCCTGCTACCTTAAGGGATCTGTGGACATGCACTCCCAGGTCGCTTTGTTCCTCTACAATTCTCAATGTCCTACCATTTAATGTTTAATCTCTTTCTATTGTGTCTGTAAGCACTCAAGTAATGACTCCATGAGGCAAGGTATTGTACTTGAACTGTGGTGACCTTAGTCCATTTATTGCAGCTCCTGAGTGAGGGTACAGGATGGTGAGCTCCGTTTTATACCTGGTTACCTGTCGTGTACAGGTGATCCCGAGGTCTCCACCAGTTGCACCCTCTGGTGGTACAGGCATCGTATATACAGTGTGAAGGTACATCCAGTAGTCTTATGTAACTGTACATTGAGTGTACAGGGAGTATACTTATATTATACAGACACAACATCACTCTCCCCTCAGTCTTGTGCCACTTGCCTTTGCATTGTGTGCTCTGGCCCGAGACTTGAGTGCCCAAAGCCCTTGCACCTTGTCTATGCTTTGGCTTGGTTCTCTCCCTGTGGACCCCCAAGTCCTTATTACCACGACATTGGGAAATGTTCAGCAGTGGATGGTTGGAGGTTGCAGTGGGGGTTGAGTGGGTTCTGGGTGTGATCCATGTGTGTCCATGGCTACATACATCCATTCCCCCCCCCGCACCCTCCCCCCCCCCACACATAGACCATGTGTGTGGCTCAACACCTGCATGTGCAGACCTGTACAGACAGAAAGAACAAAAAAACATCGGATTAGTTACATCACTGTTTGGGTTCTGCAGTAGTGGAACAAGTACATTTTACAGGTAAGGTACATACGTGGTATCACAGTCTTGCCCCTGGTTTGTGTAGGTGCAGGTGGGTGAGGACACTAGTTCCAGAGTCACCAGACTGCGTCCAGGTTGTCTGATGGCGGCGCTGTGTCCCCTGCCAGCTGGGTGGGCTCAGATCGCTCACCTGGCTGAGTCTCAGAGCCTTTGCCGTTGCTGAGTGATGGGCAGAGCCACAGGAGTGTGTGGCCTTCCTGTCCTCCTTTGAAGGGTGTGGTGTCTCCCTGCTGCTCTTCAGTGATAGTGGGAGCCTGGTCATCCCAGGTCCTGTTGGGAGGTCAGGAGGGTGATATCCGCTCGCTGCCAGTACTGGCCTGGTGGCCAGAGAGGTAGAGCTGATCGGGGGCAGGGTACCGGTCGTGGTGACTTTGCCGTCCGCTGATCACTGGCCCTGCAGCTGGTATGCTCCCTCTGTGTGTGGCCACACTCCCTGGGGTATCACATTGGTCCCGGAGGGGCAGGCTACATGGTCGCTGGACCTGGGTGCTGACGGGAGGTTGCCCTTGGTTTTGTCGGCATGCTTGTAAATCCCAGCATCGCACGTCATCACTTCGTTTACTCTCACAATACTTTGGTTCTGACCGCAAGTGCCCGACTTATCATGATTAGTTACATTTACAAACTTGAAATTTTCAGTTACATCTTTTACATTTGTATCACCATCATCGCTGTATAAAGAGTGGAACTGTCACTTTAATTGTGATGGGTTGCCGCTCTCCTTTAAGAGGGTCTTTCAATCTTTACCTCAATCCGGTTCGCCATTCGGCATCACGTGTTGCTCCCTTGTGGTCTGGCTGCCGCCATCTTGACTTCAGGCGCTTCACCTCGTGGTTCGGACGCCATCTTCTTTCTCTCCATGAGGTAGGCTGCGGTGATCCTTTTCTCCCCAGGTTCTGCCACGGAAGCCAGGAAGTTATCTTCTGCGTGAATTTTCTTCTCTGGAGTCCTGCCACTGGAGCCTGGAAGGTGAGGTCTGGTTGTTTGGCTGGATCATCTCGCCGTTGGGTTGAGCGGTCTGTGTCGTCGCCTCACAGTCGAGTTGGGCGGTTGGTTTTTCAGGTGTTGTGCTGGATCCAACTTCGGGGCCGCGGAGGACGTCGATCGCTGGAGGTTGGATCTTTTCCCAGCTCCAAGTGATCTTTTTCATCCACCTTCTTCCTAATAGCTTTGGACCATCCCCAGCAATGATCCACAAAGGTAACCTGTGCATCTCGCCGCCATGGGACACCTGGACATCCACGCTGCCAATGACTGGGATGTATCGTTTGTGTAGGTGAGCAGTTTCACTTCGATTGGGATCATTTTAGGTCGTTCGATTGGATTGTCCCAGAGTTTCTCAAAGGCCGCCTGATTCATCAGTGACTGGCTCGCCCCTGTGTCCACCTCCATCGTGACTGGAACATAGTTGGCTTCAACTTCCATTTTCACCGGGGAACTCTCGGTGGTGCAGGTAAACACTCCGTACACCTCATCGTCGCTGGACTCCGGATGATCAGCCAACTCTCCATCGACTCGGTGAGTATGATTTCTCTTGCATATTCGCTGGAGGTGGCCCTTCATGTTACAGCCTTTGCAAGTATAGTCTTTATAGCGGCACTAGTGGGCCCTGTGATTTCCTCCACAGCGCCAGCATGGGGTTGGCCGGTTGGCCACATGTGGCGGACTCAGGATTGTGGGACTCGGGGTTCTGTTCTCTCTTCCCTGAGAGAGACTGCTAGCAGCAGCCCTGCCTCTAAAAGGCACCAGTCGGTTCACAGTACTTGCTGGGTTAGAGTCCTGGGGGTGAGACATCCACTTAGAATCGCAGGCCAAGATCATGAACGCCTGGCTTACATTAATTGCCTTCTGCAGGGTGACCGTGGTGTCCGCAGAGAGCAGCCTGTGGAGAAGGCCCTCGTGACCGATTCCAATAACAAAGATGTCCCTTAGTGCTTCGGTGAGGTGATCGCTAAAATCACATGGTACGGCCAATCGTCTCAGGTCTGCAGCATATTTTGCGATTTCTTGGCCTTCGGATCCACCGGTGGGGAGAGAACCGGTGTCTGGCTGTGAGGATGCTCTCTTTAGGTTTGAGCTGTTCCTGCACCAGCGTTACAAGCTCCAGATATGTTATTGTCTTCTCTGGGACTAGCAGGTCCCTGACAAGGCCATAGACGGTGGGCCCACAACTGCTGAGCAGGATAGCTCTGCACTTATCAGCCAGCGAGGTTGGGTCATCTCCCCCCATGTCATTCGCAATAAAGAAGTGTTCGAGCCTTTCCACAAAGGCCTCCCAATCTTCCCCATCGGCGAATTGTTCAAACGTGCCAAGGTTAGCCATTGTCACATGGAAATTCGTATTCTCGTCACCAGTTATTGTGTCTGTAAGCACTCTCGTAATGACTCCATGAGGTAAGGTATTGTACTTGATCTGTGGTGACCTTAGTCCACTTATTGCAGCTCCTGAGTGAGGGTACAGTACTGTGAGCTCCCTTTTATACCTGGTTACCTGTTGTGTACAGGTGACCCCGAGATCTCCACCAGTTGCACCCTCTGGTGGTACAAGCATAGTGCATACAGTGTGAAGATACATCCAGTGGTCTTATGTAACTGTCCATTGAGTGTACAGGGTGTATACTTATTTTATACATGCACAACAAAGATCATCGGTTAATTAATGGTGTTTTCCCGTGAAAGCAGGATAAAATTTATCAATTATTTAATTTCTGCATTTAGAAAGACATGGGTTAATCACGGATAGTCAGCATGGATTTGTTCAGGGAAGGTCTTGTCTGACTCACTTGATTGAATTTTTTGAGGCGGTAACCAAGTGGATTGATGAGGGCAGTGCGTATGATGTCGTGTTTCAGGATTTTAGCAAAGCTTTCGCCAAGTTCCCACATGGAAGACTGGTCACGAAAGTAAAAGCCCATGGGACCAGGGCAAAGTGGCAAGTTGGATCCAAAATTGGCTCAGAGGCAGGAAGCAAAGGGTAATGTTTGATGGGAGTGTTTGGGACTGGAAGGATGGTTCCACAGGGCTCAGTGCTAGGTCCCTGGCTTTTAGTGGCAACATCAATGATCTAAACTTAAATATAAAACGTTTTCAGGTGATACTAATTTAATCCAGAGAAGTGTGAGGCTGTGCATTTGGGGAGGGCAAACAAGGAAAGAAACACACATTAAATGGTCCGACATTGAGAAGTGTGGAACAACAAAGGGACCTTGGAGTGCATGTCCACAGATCCCTGAAGGTAGCAGGCCAGTTGGATAAGGTGGGTCAGAAGGCGCATGGAATGCTTACCTTTATTGGCTGAGTCATGGGATAGAAGAGCAGGTTGGTTATGCTTGAAATGTATAAAACACTGGTTCGGCCACAGCTGGAGTATTGCATGTAGTTCTGGTCACCGTATTACAGGAATTATGTGATTGTACGAGAGGGTACAGAGGAGATTTACGAGGATGTTGCCAGGCGTGGAGAATCTTAGCTATGAGGACAGATTGGATCGGCTGGGTTTGTTTTCATTGGAACAGAGGAGGCTGAGGGGAGACAACATTGAGATGTATAAAATTATGAGGGGCCTAGATATAGTGGATAGCAGAGGGGTCAACAATCAGGGGGCATATATTTAAAGCAATTGGTAGAAGGTTTAAAGAGGATTTGAAGGTAAAATTCTTCATGCAGAGGTTTGTGGGGGTCAGGAACTCGCTGCCTGAAAGAATGGCGGAGGTAGATACCACAAGTAAAAAGTATTTGGATGTGCACCTGAAGTGCCGTAACCTGCAGGGTTATGGACCCAGAGCTGGAAAGTGGGATGAAGCTGGATCGCCTCTTGTTGGCCGGGGCGGAAGTGATGGGCCAAAATGGCCTCCTTCTGTGCTGCAAACTTCTATCATTCTATAATTCTATGAAAAATGTAAATGTCTAATGTGGGTGTCGAAACCACGACCCTGAGATTAAAAGTCTGATATTCCAGCGAGTGAGCTCGCCAGGCTTCTGCCAAACATACCGTTCTCTCACTGATTGCAGACAGGCGCCTGTTGGCTCCGCCCCAGATGTTTAAACTTGCTGTCGAGGAACTGCCAGGATCTTCTTGAATGGTGGACCAGGCTCGAGGGGCCGAATGGCGTACTCCGGCCCCTAATTCTTACATGCTTATCATCTGATGAACTTTTCACAGGAGAACAAACTCGCCCCTGAGCATGCATGAGGAGAAAGCAACAGAAAATATTCCCGCCTGGTGAGCTTTCGCGTGTGAGGCGAACGTGTTAACCGCGACACTGCGGAAACATCTCCACTTTCAGCACCAGGTCAGAAGGAAATGTTAAGCGAGCAGGTGAACTGCTGAATCCCAGTTTTAAGGAGTTGGTCGTGGTGTCAAACAATGAGTTTCGCTTAATGATTAAAAACAAGAAATGTCAGAAGTTGGATTCAAACCCACACCTCCAGATAAAACTGCGATCTAATCACAGCACCTCAGACCACTCGGCGGTGTGTGTGGCCACCTGCAAGTTGATTTTGAACTTTTGTGTCCTGTCACATGAAGTAAATGAGGACAGCAGGCGTATCTCTGCCTGACACCGGGGAAACAATGAGACAAACCTTGGAGCAAGGGTCTGGTTAGTGCCAAACAGCAAAGAAAATATTAATTCTGAAAGAACAGTGACCCTGACGTGATTTGAACACGCAACCTTCTGATCTGGAGTCAGACACGCTACCGTTGCGCCACGAGGCCTACACAATGTGTGTGAGATGTTCCTCTATATGAAGCTTTCACAATACAAGGGGCTTTAAATTCCCCGCCCATTCCCACCAGGTGTCAGAAGCAGTGCTCACCTGCCAGTCACCGTATGTTTTTTTCTTAAACTTTTGTATTGCGTTCATGGAAAAGCATCATTAATTAACCCGTCACCTTCATTTGTACAATGAAAGAAATGCTGACTGAGGGACAGTCGATACTTCAAACATTTCTTCTGTGTTTTGCATGTTAACTGTTAAACCAGGTCCCATTTTACACAATTTTTGTCAGGGATTGTTTCAAAATCTTCATTGCTGATGACACCGGGAATCTGGGGCAACTTTTGTCAAATTTAACAGCATCGGTTATTCCTTCCGTGCATAGAAAATAGAATCTGTAGTGAAGATAAAATCCCACGGTGCTCATTTTCAGATCCAACGCAGTAGGATTACAAATAAAGTGAAAGAATTTTACAGTGAAAAGATTTGGAAGTTTTACTTGTATTTGTATCTTTAATTAAACTTTGTGACGTCTGACTCCCGTTCATGCCTCTGCTGAATAAGAAAGGAGGGTTTGACGTTGACCAGACTGCACTGCCCCTGATATTTGTGAGCTCATCCTTTATATTCAGTGGTTTCTCGCCCTTTGATGGGCTGCAGTGTGGCGGATATCACGTTGGCCTCACACACGAAAGGTCCCCGGTGGATCCGTTTTCTCTCACTCAAAGTTATCTATTTATTGGTTAAATAAAGAGCAATTAAGGAATAAGGGAGCCCTTTTACCAGGAGAATAAATAGCAAATAAAAACAGCAAATGCTGGAAATCTCAGCAGGTCAGGCAGCATTTTCCAGGACACTAAACTCTCCTCCGATTGTTCCGAGATAGCAAGTTTAAACATAATGTTTCTACCCAGAATCAAACCGGGTACTTTTCACTTATAAAGCAAATGTGATAACCACTACACTACAGAAACCTCTGGCACAACAGCCCCAACAGAGGGGAGCTGACCAGTGAGCTCCCTCTGTGCTGATCAGGAATGTGTTGGCTCACCTGAAACAACTTCTGTCCCACACTGAAAGCTCTCAATCCTTCTCCTCCGCTGCCCTTTACAGAAATGTCACGGATCACCCAGCCACCGTGTTCACTTCCACATCCTCACAGTGGGGCCACAGAGGCTCCTACCGTCTCCCCGCGATCAGCGAACTCGCCCAGTTTACTAAATTAAACCCCGAACACGTGCCTGGCAAAGGGCAGGAGAAGCAAGATAGTCTGTAAGCTCGGTCTATCGCAGAAAGTATTGGTATTCATGGTGATTACAGCAATTATTAATCGTCTCACAGACCTCAATTATTTTTATCCGATGAATTGATCGAGAATTGAAACCAGTTTAGTGCGCCGGATCTTAACCCCTCGACCACCAGGGAACGGTTATGATACATATAGATATATTTATATATATTTATATATGAACCTGAATATCAATGGCGAGCTGCCTAGACCTCATGGGGAAGTGGTAGTGCGTCTAACTTTGATTGAGAGAAGTTGTTCCACAGAGACACCCATTTCATCTTTTGTTCCCTTTTAAACGCTAGAAACTGAGACAGGGGAAATAAATAGAGAAATAAAAGCACAGGGATAGAGACAAGAGGAAGAGAGAAGGGGAAAGATACTGTCCCCACCCAGAACTAATGCAGAAACCCCTCTGCTGCGCTCGGGGTGGCCACCCACAGCCTGGATACACTAACGGGAGAACACCAGCGGCAGGTCGGGGCCATAAAAGGAACGGCGAGCCGCCCTGGGAGCAGCTTGGAGGTCCCGGGAGACTACTCCAGGGAGCAGCGCGAGCTGGTGCAGCAGGGCGGCGGCAGCGAAGTGTGATGTCATCAAGGTCCAGGTCGGTGATTGGAGCGTGGGCAGGTACAGCAGGAGCGGCGAGATCGGGGCAAAGGAGCGGCGAGAGACTGTAGAGGGACGTGATCGGGGCCCAGCGGAGGCATGAGTTCGGGGCCAGGGGCCCAGGGTTAGCACGGGCCAGCCCACACTGCGATATGTGTGTGCACTAGGTCCATGCAGCAGAGCTGGTCGCCTGTCGTCTTGGATAACCCTTGTCACTGGACCAAGACCTCGCTCTGTCAAGCCCGTGTGATGGCTGGGGTGCAACGGCCACCACACGTTAAAAAAATCCACGCACAGGCATCTTCCACCCTTTGGGATGTCGTTCGGGTCCTTCATTGAAACACCTGTGAACTCATCCTTTTTCGGCGTGGAAGCAAGTCATCCTCGTTTCGAGGGACCGCCTATGATGATGATGATGATGGATACATTAACGTCCCAACAGCTCATTGGCTGAAGGAGTGGGACCGTGCGATGCTTCAGAAAACATGTCGAAAAGACAAAGTCACTGATTCCGTCTCATGTGCTCCGCCGATCAAGAACAGCAACACACACTAAAAATGCTTCAATAATGGTTACATCTTCTCTCCACATTTGCAAAGCAGGTGGTTTGTTGGTCTTGGGGTATGATTCTTGCTTTGCGGTTGTTACTTGAAATTTGCAGAAAAATCCTGGCTTCAAATCACAGACGAGGCTTGAGTTTGCATTGAAATTTTGCAAAGAAGGACTTGCATTTCTGCAGCGTCTGTCAGGAACTCATGATGCCCCAAAGCATTTTACAGCCGTTGAGTTGCCTTTGAAATGTTGTCATGTGAGGAAAGATGTGCCCAAATCACCTCAACTCTTTGCAAACGAGTTCATAGAATCAAAGAAGTTTACAGCACGGAAGGAGGCCATTTCGGTCCATCATGTCCACACCGGCCAACAAGAGGCTATCCATCCTAATCCCACTTTCCAGCTCGAGGTCCATAACCCTGCAGGTTACGGCACTTCAGGTGCACATCCAAGCACTTTTTAAATGTGGTGAGGGATTCTGCCTCTACCACCCTTTCAGGCAGTGAGTTCCAGACCCCCACAACCCTCTGCGTGAAGAAATATCCCCTCTAAACTTTCTCTCAATTACTTCAAATTTATGCCTCCTTGTTGTTGATCCCTCTGCTAAGGGAAAAAGGTCCTTTCTATCCACTATATCTCGGACCCTCATAATTTTATACACCTCAATGAGGCTCTGTTCCTTGGAAAACAAACTCAGCCTATCTAATCTGTCCTCATGGCTAAGATTCTCCACTCCCGGCAACATCCTCGTAAATCTCCTCTGTACCCTCTTCAGTGCAATCACGTCCTTCCTGTAATATGTCGACCAGAACTGCAAGCAGTACTCCAGCTGTGACCTAACCTGTCCCACCGACCCCATCTCTTGTATTCTATGCCTCGGCTAATAAAGGCAAGCATTCCATATTTCTTCTCAACCACCTGAGCTACCTGGCCTGCTACTTTCAGGAATCTGTGGACATGCACTCACTGGATTCTGGGGAGGACCCAGCAGATTGGAAAACTGCAAATGTAACGCCCCTATTTAAAAAAGGAGGCAGACAAAAATCAGGAAACTACAGACCAGTTAGCCTAACATCTGTGGTTGGGAAAATGTTGGAATCCATTATTAAAGAACAGTAGCAGGACATAGAAACATCGAAACATAGAAAATAGGTGCAGGAGTAGGCCATTCGGCCCTTCGAGCCTGCACCGCCCTTCAATAAGATCATGGATGATCATTCAGCTCAGTACTCCTTTCCTGCTTTCTCTCCATACTCCTTGATCCCTTTAGCTACAAGGGCCACATCTAACTCCCTCTTGAATATATCTAACAAACTGGCATCAACAACTCTCTGCGGCAGAGAATTCCACAGGTTAACAACTCTCTGAGCGAAGAAGTTTCTCCTCATCTCAGTCCTAAATGGCTTACCCCTTATCCCTTAGACTCTGACCCCTGGTTGTGGACTTCCCCAACATCGGGACCTGTCCAGTCCCGTCAGAATATTATATGTTTCCATGAGATCCCCTCTCATTCTTCCAAACTCCAGTGATCTCTCGATCCCTTGATTCCCCGAGACTCCAAAAATCTATCTAACGCAGCCTTGAATATATTCAGAGACTCAGCATCCACAGGCCTGTGGGGCAGAAAATTCCACAGATTCATAACCCTCTGAGTGAAGAAATTCCTCCTCATCTCTGTCTTAAATGGCCGACCCCTTAACCTGAGACTGTGGCCCCTGGTTCGAGACACTCCAGCCCGGGGGAAACAACCTCTCAGCATCTACCCTGTCAATCCCCTTCAGAATATTGTGTGTTTCAATGAGATCACTTCTCATTCTTCTAAACTCCGGAGAGTATCGGCCCATTCTACACAATCTCTCTCCTTAAGACAGTCCTCTCATCCCAGGAATCAATCTGGTGAACCTCTGTTGTACCACCTCCCAGGCAACTATTTCCTTCCTCAAATAAGGAGACCAAAACTGTGTGCAGTACTCCAGGTGTGGTCTCACCAGGGCCCTGTACAATTGTAACAAGACTTCCTTACTCTTGTACTGTGGGCTATATATTAGGTACTATGGGCCGAGTGCCCTGTTTTTTTGCTGATTCGATGGTTGTATAAAAAGTTATTAAAATTGACAGTTGCTCGGCAAACATATTTGTATTTCCTTCAGTGTACTCCTTACTCTTCAAGGGCTAGATTTTCCCCAAGCAGTTTTGTCGGCGCACTGACCTCAAGCGCACCGACATTGCGTGCTGGAAACGGCTCGGGGAAAAACTCGCCCCATCCTGGCCGCTGTGTACAGTCCCCGGAGTCCTGGCGTGGTGTCGATGGTGAAGTGGGGGGCGGAGCCAAATGCCTGCGCCGAAAACACTGCCGGCACCTTCGCACATGGGCAGTAGGGAGAGAAAACTTGGCACTCTGCCATTTTTAAACAGTGTCAAACCCGATGAAAAGCACAGCAGCTTCTCAGCTTCTCCGGTCGCTCGGCGGGCTCTCCCCCCGTCCCTCCCCGATAAAACGCACAGCTCCAGCAGCTGCAACTTCTCCGGTCCACAAGCTCACACTTCTCCGGTGTGTCTTCCCTCCCCTATCCCAGGGATATAGGGACCGAGTGTAATGGAGCCAAGTTTGCTGATGATACAAAGATGGGTGGGAAAGCAAATTGTGAGACAGCAAAGAAAATCTCAATTCCGGAAGCACAATATGGAAAAGTACAGTGACCCCGACGTGATATAAACACGCAGCCTTCTGATCTGGAGTCAGACACACTACGTTACACCACGAGGTCCACAGCGCAGAGCGCCCATGTTTATATACATGAAGGTTCCTGAAACACAGTTTCATTTACCCTGAATTGGGGCAATGAAAGGGCTTTAAAATCCCTGGCCACTCCCAGCGTGGGTCAGACAGCATCAGAAGCAGTGCCCACCTGTCACTCACCCTCTCACGCCCG
Source organism: Pristiophorus japonicus (assembly GCF_044704955.1). Taxonomy (NCBI): domain Eukaryota; kingdom Metazoa; phylum Chordata; class Chondrichthyes; family Pristiophoridae; genus Pristiophorus; species Pristiophorus japonicus. Next base: position 98,431 of record NW_027254377.1, on the reverse strand, counting down.
CTTTCATCACCTGCTGCCCGCGGACTGCAGCAAATCCAGTTCATCATCATCATAGGCAGTCCCTCGAAGCGAGGATGACTTGCTTCCACGCCAAAAAAGGATGAGTTCACAGGTGTTTCAATGATGGACCTAATATTCCAGGTCCCGAACTGCATGTTGTAGTGTGGAAGATACCTGTGCGTGGATTTTTTTAACGTGTGGTGGCCGTTGCACCCCAGCCATCACACGGGCTTGACAGAGCGAGGTCTTGGTCCAGTGGCAAGGGTTAACCAAGACGACTGGAGACCAGCTCTGCTGCACGGACCCAGTGCCCACACATATCGCAGTGTCGGCTGGCTCGTGCTGCCCCTGGGCCCCTGGCCCCGAACTCACCCCGCCCCTGGGCCCCGATCACATCCCTCCACAGTCTCTCGCTGCTCCTGCTGTACCTGCCCACGCTCCAATCACCAACCTGGACTTTGATGACGTCACTCTTCGCTGCCGTCGCCCTCCTGCACCAGCTCGCGCTGTACCTTGCCGTGGTACACCACCACGCTGCTCCCAGGCCGCCGCTCACCGCTCCTTTTATGGCCCCAACCTGCCGCTGGTGTTCTCACGCAGGTCGGGGCCTCCACGCTGCTCCCAGCAAATCCAGTTACACGCCGTGTCACCGCACAATTCTCAGCTGTGATTGTAAGCTGACTATATTTAAAGCTATCACAGAGGCTGCAAGCAGTGTTACCTGGTAGTCTAGTGGTTAGGATTTGGTGTTCTCACTGCCGTGGTCTGGGTTTGATTCCTGGTCAGGGAAAGCATTTTTACAGAACAAGTTGACAAAAATAATTCAAGTCTGTGAGATACTGAATAATTGTTTCAATCTTCATTAATCCACCCACATGTGTTGCACACTGAAGGAAATACAAATATGTTTGCCGAGTGACTGTCGAATTTTAATAACTTTTTATACAACCGTAGAATCAGCAGAAAAACAGGATATTCGGCCCATAGTACCTAATAAACAGCCCATAGTACAAGACTAAGGAGGTCTTGCTCCAATTGTACAGGGCCCTGGTGAGATCACACCTGGAGTACTGCACACAGTTTTGGTCTCCTTATCTGAGGAAGGATACACTTGCCTTGGAGGTGGTACAACAGAGGTTCACCAGATTGATTCCTGGGATGAGAGGACTGTCTTCTGGTGAGAGATTGTGCAGAATATGCAGATACTCTCTGGAGTTTCGAAGAATGAGAGGTGATCTCATTGAAACGGACAATATTCTGAAGGGGATTGACAGAGCAAATTTTGTGAAGCCCGGCTAGCTCAGTCGGTATAGCATGAAACTCTTAATCTCAGGGTCGTGCGTTCGAGCCCCACGTTGGGCGATTACTTTTCATTAAACTTTTATGTTGCTTTCGCAGGTAAATATCATTAATGAACCCATGATCTTCTTTTGCACAATGATAAAAATGCGAACTGAGGGAGAATTGATAATTTAATCAAATAATGAAAGCAGTGCCTCAGACCGCTCGGCCGTCCTTACTGTTAGATGCTCCAGTTACAAGTTATTACTCTGGAAAGTTTCAGACCGGGCGCTTGTTCAGTGTTGCTGGAAGGCCCAGTGACCGGGATAACCTCTCCCCCGGGGTTTTCCTGAGCCTGTGCCCGGTGTACGGGGAGCTTTGGCCTGGGTCTGAGGTAGCTTGCATCCCAGGGATGGACAATAACCCTCTGAGCTCTGGAACTGGGGAAAAGCGAATAATTAATGAGTTGTTTGTGGTTTCAAATGCAGCTTAGATCTGCTGGTATAAACCGATCGTGTTGTTTCACAGAATGAATGAAATGCTAACAGGGACAGTCAAAACTTCAATAAGTGAACTTTAATAATTCATGAAACTTTAATCCTTGATGAAGTTTTATCCCCGATCTGATTTTACACAATCTGTATTTGAGGAGACTGGTTTTAAATGTTCATTGCTCATTCAACAATGTATCCAAAACAGCTTTTATTTAATTTTATTGCAGACAAGTTTTTGTTTGAGAAATAATGTTTCTGCGCAGGCTTGAACCGGGAACTTTTCACGTGTGAGGGAAATGTGATAACCACGACACGACAGAAACTGCTGCTTAGCTCAGTGCCCAGAGAGAAATGTTCAGGAACAAGCTGAAATGCTCAATCCCTCTCTCTGCAAAAAGTTCCTTTCACAAACATTTCTCTGACCAGAACGGCATCAAACAACAATGTCCTCCTTTCAAAGTCATTAAACTCCCCAATTTCCACGTCTGCAATTTTAAGGACAAGGACTGAAAGCGCTTTGCGATCAGAAAATTGCAGGAAACCTCTTGCGGTTAATGACAGGGCTTTTGATGGTTGATTTCTGTACACATCTTGTGTTATGTATTTAACCCTTGACAACCTGTACACACCACCACCAGAGGGCCTACCTGTCGGAGTCCCAAGGGATCCCAGTGTCCCTTGGGAGCATGGTATATAAGCAGGCCACCCACGAGGTACCTGTACCCTGGAGTCTTATTAAAGGAGCTAAGGTCACACTTACTCATTGTTCACAATACTAAGTTTCATCCTTTATTATGACCGTATCAATTGGTGACGAGAAAATGAACAACCATGCAAAAATGCAAGCAATAGTTGGTATCCTGGAGAAATTCTCAGAAGTGGACGATTGCGAAGCCTTTGTGGAGAGACTCGACCAATACTTCGTGGCCAACGAGCTGGAAGGGGACGAGAACGCTGCCAAATGAAGGGTGACCCTCCTTACCGTCTGTGGGGCAACAACCTATGGCGTCATGAAGAATCTTCTAGCTCTGGTGACACCAACAACTAAATCCTATGAAGAATTGTGTACGCTGGTCTGCGAGCATCTAAATCCTAAAGAAAGCGATCTGATGGCGAGGTATCGGTTCTACACAAGCCAACGGTCGGAGGGCCAGGAAGTGGTGAGCTATGTTGCCGAATTAAGGCGCCTCGCAGGACATTGCGAATTTAAGGGATTCCTAGAACAAATGCTGAGAGACATTTTCGTGCTTGGCATTGGGCATGAGATAATTCTTCGCAAACTGTTAACTCTCAGAATCTGAGCAAAGCCATAAGGATAGGTCAGACAATTTCCACCAGTTCCTTTAAACACAATAACGTAATTTATTTCTCGTGGACTGGATGGAGGACCATGGTCCATGTAAAAAATTGTTATCGTTTTCCATGAACTAAATGTTCATAAAAGTATTGGAGTGGGAACTCACTGGATAACAGCACAGCTGGCAATGTTTGCGGAATATATTCGTGCAGCCAAAACGCACAATGACAACCTGGAACTGTGCGGCACCGAATCCTCGGGGAAAAAACAGTTAAAGGCATCGTCCCTGGGTGGGCTCAAACCACCAACCGTTCGGTTAACAGCCGAATGCACTAACCCATTGCGCCACAGAGACTAACTTAAATGTAAATTGCAAGACATCCCAAACCAGGGTGTCAGTCAGTTAAAGCTTCAGAATGCTCCGACCGGGATGGAACTTGTCCACTCTCAGTTGTACTTTTCCCAAATAAAGGGTGGGACATTCATTGTGGATGTGTGGAAGCAGTCTGGTCCCGCACACTGCAGACACTTCCATGTCACCACCAACCAGCTCTCCTGCAACCGGTGTGATCTACCTTCCAGCCTTCCAGTGCCTTGTCCGTGACAAAGTATTCTGATTGTCCCGAAGCCGGTCGTAGGTTTTAATTACTTTTCACCTCCTGACTGCAGATATTCCTGTGATTAAACCTGAACAAAAGGATTACAGGGACAGTTGGATTCATCATTTCTTTGCTTGGTGAAATTTCAAAGATTGAAAGTGACGTACATCAACCCCAAACCTCGTCACCTACTCGCTAACCGCTACACGCTGCTCCCGTGAGATGGAAGCCCAGTTGCTGTTTCAAGCTTGAATACAGGTCCAAGCAGAACTCATTCAAAGAAAGTCTAAGTCCCTGAGGCACCTGATTATTTGCACCGAACTCCTTCGCAAAGAGTTGAGGTTCGTGTGGGGTGATTTGGGCACATCTTTCCCCACACTACAACACTTCAAACATAACTCAACGACTGTAAAGTGCTTTGGGGCATCATGAGTTCCTGAAAGGCATTGCAGAAATGTAAGTCCTTCTTTGCAAAAGTTCGATGTAATTTCAAAATTCGCGGCAGAATAATGGGCTCGGCCGGGATCTCTCACAAATTTCAATTAACAAGCCAGAAACAAGAATCATACCCCTTGACCAACAAGCTAACTTTTTGACAAACCTGGAGATAAGGTGTAACTTTTATAAAAGCATTTTTTGTGTGTAGCTATTCTTGGCAGAAGGAGCACATGAGATCGATTCAGTGACTTTGCTTTTTAGACCTGTCTTCTGAAGCGCCGCATGGTCCCACTCCGACAGTCAATGAGCTGTTGGGATGTTAGTGTATCCAGGCTGTGGGTGGCCACCCCGAGCGCAGCAGAGGGGTTTCTGCATTAGTTCTGGGTGGGGACAGTGTTTCCCCTTCTCTCTTCCTCTTGTCTGTATCGTTGAGCTTTGGTTTCTCTATTTATTCCCCTGTCTCAGTTTCTAGTGTTTAAAAGGGAACAAAAGATGAAATGGGTGTCACTGTGGAACAATTTCTCTCGCTCAAAGTTAGATGCACGACCGTCGCGCCATGAGGTCTCGGCAGCTAGCCGTTGATATTCAGGTCCATAAATAAATATATATTTTTATATTTATACAAATTATCGAAGCTGTTCTCTGGTCGAGTGGTTAAGATCTCGAGCTTTAAACCTCTTTCCATTCTCAATCAGTTCATCGCAGAAACATAATTGAGGTGTGTGAGAGGATTAATGATTGCTGTAATCGCCGTTAATAACCCCACTACTATCTGTTACAGAACGAGCTTACACACTCTCCCGCTTCTCCTACCCTTTGCCGGACAGGTGTTCGGGGTTTAATTTTACAAACTGGGTGAGTTCGCTGATCGCGGGGAGACGGTAGGAGCCTCTGTGGCCCCACTGTGAGGATGTGGAAGTGAACACGGTGGCTGGGTGATCCGTGACATTTCTGTCAAGGCAGCAGAGGAGAAGGATTGAGAGCTTTGAGTGTGGGACAGAAGTTGTTTAAGGTGAGCCAGCACATTCCCGATCAGCACAGAGGGAGCTCACTGGTCAGCTCTGTTGGGGCTGCTTTGCCAGAGGTTTCCGCAGTGTAGTGGTTGTCACGTTTGCTCTATACGTGTAAGGTCCCTGGTTCGATCCCAAGTGGGAGAATTATGTTTAAACTTGCTGTGGATGAACAATCAGAGCCGAGTTGAGTCTCCGAGCAAATGCTGCCTGACCTGCTGAGATTTCCAGCATTTGCTGTATTTATTGATTAAAGTATCAACTCTCCCTCAGTTAGCATTTCTTTCATTGTGCAAAATAAGGTGATGGGTTAATTAATGATGCTTTCCCGTGAAAGCAACACAAAAGTTTAACAAATAAACATGTGGTGACTGGCAGGTGAGCACTGCCGGTGGGAATGGGCGGGGATTTTAAAGCCCCTTTTATTGCAGAACCTTCATTTTGACGAACATCTCAGACTCACTGTTTAGGTCTCGTGATGCAGCGGTGGTGTGTCTGCCTCTTGATCAGAAAGTTGCATGTTTAAATCATGTTGAGGTCCCTGTTCTTTTGGGTAATTCCAGAATTAATATTTTCTTTGCTGTTTCGCAATAACCAGACCCTTGCTCCAAGGTCTGTCTCACTGTTTCCCCGGTGTCAGGCAGAGATACGCCTGCTGTCCTCATTTACTTCATGTGACAGGACACAAAAGTTCAAAATCAAACTGCAGGTGGCCACACATAATATTGAGCAGTCAGGATGGCCGAGCGGTCTAAGTTGCTGCATTCAGGTTGCAGTCTGCTTTGAAAGCGTGTGTTCCGTAGTGTAGTGGTCATCACATTCGCTTAACACGCAAAAGGTTCCCGTTTCAAAACCAGCTGAAAACATGCTCAATTAAATATGAGAAGCATTGAATAATGTGCATTTCTGGTTCAGTATTAACAAAGCACAATGTCTCCCAGTCCTGCTATATTTGTTGAATACTCTGTACAGTTCGGTACACATTCAAACTCTACAGTTTCCAGCCCTGACGGTGCAGAAAGCCCCTCTCAAAGCTGCACATTCCGGCTGCTTTCAGTTGAGTTGTGAGAGATTATTGACGGATCCTGCAGCTGTGAAAAGGAAAGATGTGTTAGAGGGGTCATCAAACGAGGCCATGTGGGTTGAATGAAAGAACAAAAAAGGGGCGATCACACTACTGGGAGTGCACTATAGACCCCCGGGCAGTTAGAGGGAGATAGAAGAACAAGTATATGGGCAGATTGTTGAGAAGTGCAAAACCTATAGAGCTGTATTGGTGGAGGATTTTAACTACCCGAATATTAACTGGGAAAATGATAGTGTGAATGGTACAGATGGTGGAGAATTCCTGAAATGCATTCAGGAGAACTTCTTTATCCAGTATGTAACAAGCCCATCAAGGGAGGGGCGGTTCTGGACTGGGTCTTGTGATCGAAGAGGGGCAGGTAGAAGGGGTATCAGTGGGAGAGCATTTTGGTGCGAGTGATCATACTCAGTAAGGTTTAGGGTAGTTATGGAACAGGACAAAGGGGACCAGGAATAAAAGTTCTCAATTGGGGTAAAGCCAATTTTACTGAGCTGAGATGGAATTTCGCCAAAGTGGACTGAGAACGGCTACTTGCTTAAAATCAGTGTCAGAGCAGTGGGAGGTATTCAAGGAGGAGATCCTGAGGGTACAGAGCAAGTATGTTCCCTTAAAACAAAGGTGGGACTAACAAATCTAGAGCTCCCGGGATGTCAGGGGACATACAGGGAAAGTTAACGAAAAAAAGGGAAGCTTATGACAGATACCGATAACTCAATACTGCAGAAACTCTCGAGGTGCAGAGGTGCAATTAAAAAATATATCAGGAAAGCAAAGAGAGAGCATGAGAGAATGTTGGCAATTAAATCTGGGAAAACCCAAAGATGTTTTATAAATACATTAAGAGCATGATGATAACTAGAGAAAGAGTGGGGCCTATTAGAGTCCATTAAGGGAATCTGTACGCGGAGGCGGAAGGCTTGGGTAGGATTCTTTATGAAAACTTTGCATCTGTTTTCACAAAAGAGAGGGGCGATGTGGACTTTGCAATAAGGGTGGAGAAGTGTGAAATATTAGATGAAATAAACATAGTGAGAGAGGAAGTATTGGTGGCTTAGCAGCTTTGAAAGTGGATAAATCCCCAGGCCCGGATGAAATGTATCTCAGGCTGATAAGAGCAGCAAAAGAGGAAATAGCAGAGGCTCTGACCACCATTGTCCAATCCTCACTGGCGAGAGATGCGGGGCCAGAGGATTGGAGCACTGCTAATGTTGTACCTTTGTTTAAAAAGGGAGAAAGGGATTGAGTAAATACAGGCTGGCCAGCCGAACCTTTTGCAATTATTTGTAAAAATCCTGAGGGACAGGATAAATCTTCATTTGGAAAGACATGGATTAATCAAGGATAGTCAACATGAATTTGTCAAGGGAAGGTCGTGTCTGACTAAGTTGATTGCATTTTTCGAGGAGGTAACCAGGAGGGTTGATGAGGGCAGTGGTATGATGTAATGTATATGCACTTTAGCAAAGCTTTTGAGAAGGTCACACTTGGCAGACTGGTTACGAATGTAAAAGCTCATGGGATTCAAGGGCAAAGTGGCAAGTTGGGTCCAAAATTTGTTCAGAGGCAGGAATCAAAGCGTAATGGTTGATGGTTGATTTTGTGATCCAGTGGGGTTCCGCAGGGCTCAGTGCTGGGTCCCTTGCTTTTTGTGGTATACATCAATGACTTGGACTTAAATGTTGAGGGTATGAGTAAGAAGTTTGCAGATGACACTAAAATAGGCTGAGTGGTTGATAATGAAGAAGAAAGTGGCGGACTACAGGAAGATATCAATGGATGTCTCAAGGCGCTTTGCAGCCAATGAAGTACTTTTTGAAGTGCGGTCACTCTTGTAGTGTGGGAGACACAGCCGCCAATTTGCACACGGCAGGCTCCTATAGGCAGCAGTGTGATGATGACCAGATCATCTGTCTCTGTGATGTTGATTGAGGGATAAATATTGACCAGGACACGAATCCTGGCCACATTGATCCTCCCACCACTTCACACTGTTCTCCGAGGGACCAGCGCGATGATACTAAAACAACAAGCGAAGTTGGTAAGCTATCCATGCAGTCCATCGGAATCCAGCCACACCACCTTATACCACGGGTAACATCTCTCCATGAATTCTGGAATCTGGATCAACAAACCATAATCCCATCTTGCAAGGAATTCCGGGAGGTGCTTCAAGCTTCATTCCATATATGTTAACATTTTTAAGGTATTTAAACAAATACCGACGTTTTTGAGATGGGCGTCTGGGTGACGTCATCAAAACCCTGGTCGTCATTTTGGAGCGTGAGCAAGAACATTGGCAGGGCCCAGGTACAGAAGAGTGGGAAGGTCGGGGTGGATGAGTGGTGAGTGTTTGTGGCGAGATGCGGTGAATGTTTATGGTGGAGGAGCGGTGACAGATCGTGGAGGAGGTGCGACAGATGAGGGGACGGGGCCCAGAAGAGCCAACGGCCCAGGGGCAGCATGGGCCCAGCCCACACTGCGATATGTGTGGGCACTGGGTCCATGCAGCAGAGCTGGTCTCCTGTCGTCTTGGTTAACCCTTTCCACTGGACCAAGACCCAGCTCTGTCAAGCCCGTGTGATTGCTGATGTGCAACAGTCACCTCACGTTAAAAAAATCCACACAAAGGGATCTTCCACCCACTCAATTGGATTCAGGACTGGAACATCGGGTCCTTCATCGAAACTCCTGTGAACTCATGGAAGCAAATCGTCCTCGATCGAGGGACCGCCTATGATGATGATGATCAATGTACTGGTCAGGTGGGCAGAACTGTGGCAAATGGAATTCAATCCAGATAAGTGTGAGGTAATACATTTGGGGAGGTTTAACAAGGCAAGGGAATACACATTAAATGGTACGACAATGAAAAGTGTAGAGGAACAAAGGGACCTTGGAGTACAGGTCCGCAGATCCCTGAAGGTAGCAGGCCAGGTAGTTAATGTGGTTAAGAAGGCATATGGAATACTTGCCTTTATTAGTCAAGGCATGGAATACAAGAGCAAGGAGGTTATGGCCTTTTGGCTAAGATCATGCGTAACTGACCTGACCAGCCACCATGACCTCCGGGTGGTTTCTCCCTGGTCAGGAAGGTATATGCTTGCCTTTTTGGAAACAGGAGGTGGGTGGGGTGGCTTGACCCATCCACCTTCACGGAGGTGTGTGGGGTGGCTTGACCCATCCACCTCCATGGCACGAACCTGGTATTGCAGTACTTCCAGGAACGGTGCAGTGGCTCTAGGCCTTTTGGCTAAGAGCATTGGCGCAGAGTGATCCTTGGCATGTGCAAGGTGACCTCTGGCGTTTGTGATTTGACAAAGAATTGGAACGATTGGCTACGAATTTCAAAAAAAAAAATTTAAAAAAAAAGGAGGTTATGGTTGAACTGTACAAAACACTGGCTACACCACAGCTGGAGTACTGCGTGCAGTTCTAGTCACCACATTACAGGAAAGATGTGATTTCACTGGAAAGGGTGCAGAGGAGATTTACTAGAATGTTGCCTGGTCTGGAGAATTTTGGCTATGAGGATAGTTTGGAGATGCTGAATCTGTTTTCTTTGCAACAGAGGCTCCTGAGCGGAGACCTGATTGAGGTGTATAAAATTGAGGGGCCTGGATAGAATGGATTGGAAGGTCCTGTTTCCCTTGGAAGAGGGGTCAACAACCAAGGGGCGTAGAATTAAAGTAATTGGGGGAAGTTTGGAGGAGATATGAGGGGACATTTCATCATCCAGAGGGTGGTGGGGTCTGGAACTCAATGCCTGAAAGGGTGGTAGAGGGAGGGACCCTCACCACATTTAAAAGATACGTGGATGTGCACTTAAAGTGCCGCAGCCTACAGAGCTCTGGACTGAGAGCTGGAAAGTGGGATTAGGCTGGATAGCTCTTGGTCGGCCGGTGCGGACACGATGGGCTGAAATGGCCTCACTCTGTGCTGAAACTTTCTGATTCTATGATTCTATTTGTATAGATATATATATATATATATAATATATACAATTATCGTAATTTTTCCTTGGTGGTCGAGTGGTTAAGATCTCGAGCACTAACCCTCTTTCTATTCTCAATCAGTTTATCACATGAAAATAATTGAGGTCTGTGAGAGGATGAATAATTGCATACCTCGGGAGCCTATTATCAGCGAGGGCAGGCATCGACGACGAGGTTCAACACTGCCTCCAGTGCGCCAGTGCAGCCTTCGGCCGCCTGAGGAGGAGAGTGTTCGAAGACCAGGCCCTCAAATCTGCCACTAAGCTCATGGTCTACAGGGCTGTAGTGATACCCGTCCTCCTGTATGGCTCAGAGACATGGACCTTATACAGTGGACACCTCAAGTCACTGGAGAAATACCATCAATGATGTTTCTGCAAAATCCTGCAAATCCCCTCGGAGGACAGACGCACCAACGTTAGCGTCCTCAATCAGGCCAACATCCCCAGCATCGAAGCACTGACCACACTCGACCAGCTCTGTTGGATGGGCCTCATTGTTCGCATGCCTGACACAAGACTCCAAAAGCAAGCGCTCTACTCGGAACTCCTACACCGCAAGCGAGCCCCAGGTGAGCAGTGGAAACGTTTCAAGGACCCTCAAAGCCACTTCATAAAATGCAACATCCCCACCGACACCTGGGAGTCCCTGGATAAAGACCACCCTCAGTGGAGGAAGAGCATCTGGAGGGTGCTGAGCACCTCGAGTCTCATCGTCGAGAGCATGCAGAACACATGCACAGGCAGCGGAAGGAGCGTGTGGCAAACCAGTCCCACCCACCCTTTCCTTCAACCACGGTCTGTCCCACCTGTGACAGAGATTGTAATTCCTGTATTGGACGGTTCAGTCACCTGAGAACTCACTTTTAGAGTGGAAGCAAGTCTTCCTCGATTTCGAGGGACTGCCTATGATGAAGATGAATTGCTGTAATCACCGTTAATAACCCCGTTACTTTCTGTTACACACTGAGTTTACAGACTCTCTGGCTTCTCCAGCCCTTTGCGGGACACTTGTTCCGGTTGTAACTTTACAAACTGGGTGAGTTCGCTGATCGCGGGGAGACGGCAGGAGTCTCTGTGGCCAACTGTGAGGATATGGAAGTGAACATGGTGGGTGGTAATTACGTGACATTTCTGTAAAGGGCAGCGGAGGAGAAGGATTGAGAGCTTTCAGTGAGGGACAGAAGTTGTTTAAGGTGAGCCAACACATTCCTGATCCTCCTCTCTTCTTCTGAGGCAGTCCCCCGGAGTCGAGGATGACTTGCTTCCACATCAGCATCGGTCCCGATCAGCACCGAGGGAGCTCACTGTTCAGCTCCCCTCTGTTGTGCTTATTGTAACACATGTTTCTGGAGTGTGGTGGTTCTCATGTTTACTTTACATGTGAAAATTTCCTGGGCGGGAACATTATGTTTAAACTTGCTGTGGATGAACAATCGGAGGCGAGTTTAGTCTCCTGGCAAAAAAGCTGATGCTGCCTGTGCGGTACCAGAACTGAACACAGTCCACCAAGTGAGGTCTAACCAGGGCTTTGTGTAGCTGCACACAACATCTGTCCCCTTGTGTTCCAGTTATACGAAAAGAAATAGGAGCAGGAGTAAGCCACACCGTCCCTCGAGCCTGCTCCACCATTTAATAAGATCATGGCTGATCTGATCATTGACTCAGCTCCACTTCCCCGCCCGCTTCCAATAACCGCTTATCCCCTTATCATTTAAGAAATGATCGATTTCTGTCTTAAATATATTCAATGTCCCAGCTTCCACAGCTCTCTGAGGCAGCGAATTCCACAGATTTACAACCCTCTGAGGGAAGAAATTTCTCCCCATCTCAGTTTTAAATGGGCGGCCCCTTTTTCTAAGATCTAGTTCTAGTCTCCCCCACCGGTTTTCTCTCTCCCTCCTTTCTTGAATAGCGATGTTACATTTGCGACCTTCCGATCCGCTGGGACTGTTGTAGAATCTCGACATCGTGGTGCAAAGGTTACGGGTCTAACTCCCGATCAGGAGGCTGTGTGTTCAAATCAGTTAATTTAGCTGTTGTTCTTCCGGAATTGATATTGTGTTTGCTGTTTCACAATAACCAGACCCTTGCTCTAAATCCAGTCTCACTGTTTCCCCAGGGGCACATTCATGTTACAATGAACATTCTGAATCAGATGCCTGAAGTACAGTGTGTAAAATGGGATATGGTTTAACAGTTAACATGCAAAGCACAGAACCAATTATTCAATTGTCGACTTTCCCTCAGTTTACATTAACACTGTGCAAAAGAAGCTGATCGGTTAATTAATGAAGTTTGCCCGAGAAAGCGACATAAAATTTAACAATAATGATTCACCCAATGTGGGGCTTAAACCCACAACCCTGAGAATAAGAGCCTCATGCTGTATCTACTGAGCTCGCCAGGATTATGTAAATCACACGTCCCTGTCGGTGATTGCAGCCAGGTGCCTGTTGGTTTCGTCCCATTTCCCGGTGTTTCCCGATCCTGTCTGTCTCTCTGGCTCTGTTCAATCTGTGTGTGGCCACCTCCAGTTTGATTTTGAACGAATACCCGTGTTTGTGTATTCAGTAAAAACAGAAAATGCTGGAAACACTCAGCAGGTCGGGCAGTATCTGTGGAGGTGGGGAAGTGGGAATAATCGATGGGTTTGTTTGCGGCTTTGATCTGCTGCTGGGAAGTGAGGCAGCGCTGCAAGATGCTTTTTTTCGAGGTGTAAGCAGAGGTTTCCGTCGTGTAACGGTTATCACCTTCGCTGCACATGTGAAATATCTTCGGTTTGAGCACGGACAGAAACATTATTTAAGCAAATATTTTTCTGTGGGATACCTTTTAAAAAGTCGCCCCAGGTTCCTTGTATCATGAGCGATGGGCATTTTAACTCACTCTCCTAAAATACAGTGTGTGTAAAATCAGACAGGGGATAAAACTTCTTCAATGATTAAAGTTCCTTAACGCAGTAAAGTTCAGTTGTTGAAGTTTCCATCGATGCATTGCATAAACATAATTGAGGTGTGTGAGAGGATTAATAATGTGCTTTAATCGTTAATGAGCCTATTACTTTATGTTATAGACCCAGGTTACACACTCTCCTGCTTCGGAAAGAGTTCAGATGCGTGTGGGGTGATTGGGGCACATCTTTCCCCACATTACAAGGCTTCATCGGTACTTCATTGACTTTAAATCACTTGGGGATATCCTGAGTTGTTGAAAGGCCACGTAAAAATGCAGTCATTCTTTGCAAAAGTTCTAACCGCAAGTTCAAACTTCGCCGGCAAATGGAGGCTCACCCAGAATTTGTTCTGACACCACGACAAAGTCCTTAAAAGTGGGATTCAGCAGTTCAGCTGCTCGCTTAACATTTCTGTCTGACCTGGTGCTGCAAGTGGAGATGTGTCCACAGTGTAGCGTTTAACACGTTTGCCTCACACGGGAAAGCTCACCGGGTGGAAATATTTTGTTGGAACTTGCTCCTCATGCATGTTCAGGGGAGAGATTGTTCTCCAGTGAAAGGACATAAGATCATAAGAACGTAAGAATTAGGAACAGGAGTCGGCCATTCGGCCCTTTTTAATGTTTTCAAAATGATTCCACGCGGGGACCTTTGGTGTGTTTGTGGAACATGATAACCACGACACTACAGACACACAGTGGTAGATGTTGTCTAAGGAACATAACCAGAGCTCCAACCAACACAGTTGGCCGATACTTCAGGAGCTGGTTTTACGAGAATAGAATGACGGTGCTATATTTAGGAAGGCTGTGAGAGTGGCAGGAATTGATCTCGTGTTTCCCAGACTTTATACACAGGAACATAGGAACAGGAGGAGGCCATTTGGCAGCGAGTGGTTAGGATCCAGAATGCGCTGCCTGAAAGTGTGGCAGAGGCAGAATTAACCTTATCTTTCAAAATCAATTTGGATAAGTATCTGAAGGTACAATATCTCAGGGGTACGGGTAAAGGCCGGAGGAGTGGGACTAGCTGAGAGTCGGCACGGGCTCGACAGGCCGAACGGACTACTTCCGTGCTGTAACCGTTCCATGATTCTATATTATGTTTAAACTTGCTGTGGATGAACAATCGGAGGCGAGCTTAGTCTCCTGGTAAAAACGCTGATGCTGTCTGACCAGCTGAGATTGCCAGCAATTCTGTTTTTATTTTTTATTTATGGATTGAATCGGTACAACTAGAGCTTTCTGATTCAGAAGATTCGGGGGGCACAGAAATTTGGAAGTTTAACGACTTTGAAAGGAACATTTTTGACTTGTGCAGCTTCGGTCAGAGAAATGTTTGTGTAATGATTTTTTCACAGAAAGGGATTCAGAATTACACCTTCTGGCTTAACACTTCTCTCTGGGCAGGCAGTTAAGCAGGGGTTTCCGTAGTGTTGCAGTTATCATGTTAGTCTTTCACACACAAAAGGTCCCTGGTTCAAGCCCGGGCAGAAATATCATTTCAGAATATATTTGCTGTGAAATAAATTGAACATAAATACCCCAGGTTCCTTGTCTTTTGAGCAATGAACATTTTAAACCAATCTGATAAAATACAGAGTGTGTTAAGTCAGATAGGGTGTAAAATGTCATCGATGATTAAAGCTCCTGAAATTATTACAGTTCAGTTTTTGAAATATCGACTGTAAGTCTGCAAAACAATCCGGGTGGGAATATTGGCCCAAAAATTCCGGTTGGAGGCTTCCCGCGGGCAATTCCCTTCCGACCGGAGATGTTTTACGAACCTACCTGGTGGTCTCGGAGGCACCGTGGATTCCGCTGGGGAGGCCTTCTCTTCCCGCGCTGCGAAGCACGCTCCCGTCCGGAGGGATCCCACGTGTGACTGCTCAGCCAATCAGGTACGTATTCCACAGCTTTCCCATTAATAGCAATGAGACTCGCGTACCTACGAGTTCTCAGTGCTATTCATGGGAACAAAAAACACACACACACTAAGAAATAATAAAAAACAGACCTCACATAATTAAAATTAATTGAAATTAAAGTTAATAAACGCATTAGAAAAAAACAAGATTGTTCCAATTTTTTTTAAGCTTTGTAATTCGGGTTAAAAATAAATTTACCTTAGTTGGCAGAGTTTTACACAATACATTGCATTTATTTTATTTTATTGTGGTTATGAGTGTTTTTAAACACTTGCGCCTGTAAAATTACGCTGTGCACTTGATTTTTCAGCTGCAAGGTTTTTGAGGATATTTGCTGGGCAAGATATGCGTAAATCCCGTAATCCGTAGAAACTTTGTACAGGCCCAGGACGTTGGAATTTCCCTAAACTTACTGTGGATGAAGAATCGGAGGCAAGTTTAGTCTCCTGGCAAATGATGCCTGACCTGATGAGATTTCCAGCATTTGCTGTTTTTATTTGCTATTTATTCTCCTGGCAAAAGGGCTCCTTTATTCCTTAATTGCTCTTTATTTAACTTCAATAAATAGATAACTTTCAGTGAGAGAAAACGGATCCACCGGGGACATTTCGCGTGTGACGCCAACGTGATATCCGCTACACTGCAGCCCATCAAAGGGCGAGAAACCACTGAATATAAAGGATGAGCTCACAAATATCAGGGGCAGTGCAGTCTGGTCAACGTCAAACCCTCCTTTCTTATTCAGCAGAGGCAGGAACGGGAGTCAGACGCCACAAAGTTTAATTCAAGACACAAATACAAGTAACACTTCCAAATCTTTTCACTGTAAAATGCTTTCACTTTATTTCAAATCGTACTGTGTTGAATCTGAAAATGAGCACCGTGGGATTTTATCTTCACCACTGATTTCCTGCATTGTTTCACATTGCAACATTAAGTTGTGAAAATACTGGCAAAACTGAGCCCCTGATTATTTCACGTCGGGGTCACATTGCTTTTGGATAATTCCAGAATTAATATTTTCTTTGCTGTTTAACAATAACGAGACCCTTGCTCCAAGGTCTGTCTCACTGTTTCCCCGGTGTCAGGCAGAGATACGCCTGCTGCCCTCATTTATTTCATGTGACAGGATACAAAAGTTCAAAATCAACCTGCAGATGGCCACATACAGCATTAAATAGTCAGGATGGCCGAGCGGTCTCAGGTGCTGTGTTCAGTTTGCAGTTTTTTCTGGAAGTATGGGTTCAAATCCCACTTTTTCATTATCGTCATTAAGCAAAACCCATTTGCTTGGCACCACGACCAACTCCTTAAACGTGGAATTCAGCAGTTCACCTGCTCGCTTAACATTTCCGTCTGACCTGGTGCTGAAAGTGGAGATGTTTCCGCAGTGTAGCGGTTAACACGTTCGCCTCACACGCGAAAGCTCACCGGATGGGAATATTGAATATTTTCTGGAGCTTTCTCCTCATACATGCTCAGGGGCGAGATTGTTCTCCTGTGACAGGTCATAAGATCATCAACATGTAAGGATAAGGAGCAGGTAAAAATACATCTCCTCACCCCACATCCCCCGCCCCGGATTTTTCCTTTTACCAATTATCTTATGTCTGTGTCCTCCGGTTACCGACACTCCTGCCCATGGAAACAGTTTCCCCATAATTCTGTAAATCTCTATTAAATCTCCCCTTAACTATGATTACTGGGGTTCAATGTGGGGAAGGGTCAGTTCATCCACTTTGCACCGAGGAATGATCAACCAGTGCATGATCTAAAAACATTATGTTGGAGAATATTTTTTCTGTGAAATAGTTGGTCCTGTTAATTTTAACAAAAGTTGCACCGGGTTCCTGGAGTCATAAGTGATACGTCCTGACTGTACAGTATAAATGCACACGAGGCCCATGCTTGAGAGAAGGTCAGTCTGTGACCAGTCCTTTATTCCTTTGCATTCAAGTGATGAAATTGGGTGGAGCTTCCCCTTTTATCCCTGAAGGTCCAGGTTAGTAGTGTCTCCCACAAGTTCACCACCTAGTGGTCATTGTTCTCACAGTGTACAACTTGTCAGTTTAGACATGGGTTACAATGCTGGTTGAATACATGACATCACCTCCCACCCCAAAGTCTTATTGGGATCACAGGTTGAGTCTCTCTGGTGGTTTACGCTCTCTTGTAGAGCGCCTGAGTTGGGGCTCCGGTTGTTGGGCGCTGGCCTGTGTGTCTGCTGTTTGCGGTGCCTCAGGCCTATCCGGACTGCCCACAGTGACTGGGCTCTCCTCCCTTTGGTTCCGGTGTTCAGTCACCTGTGGTGGAGTGAACTCTATATCGTGTTCTTCCTCTGCTTCTTCTATGGGGTTGCTGAACCTCCTTTTTGTTTGATCCACGTGTTTGCGGCAGATTTGTCCATTGGTAAGTTTAACTATCAGAATCCTATTACCCTCTTTGGCAATCACAGTGCCTGCGAGCCATTTAGGCCCTGCAGTGTAATTGTGAACAACAACAGGGTCATTGACACCAATATATCGAAACCTCGCCGCCCTGCGGGTGGAACCCCTGTGAGCGAGTGTGGTCGGGATCTATTGGCCAACAGGAGGCGTGATAAGTGGCTTTGTTGGGAACCCCCTTGGATTCTGAGCATCCCCTGTTTGATTATCTGCACTTTTCGTTCTGCCTGGCCGTTTGAGGCTGGCTTGAACGGTGCCTTTCTGACATGGTTAATTCCATTGCCTGCCATGAAGTACTGGAATTCAGTGCTTGTGAAGCACGGGTCATTGTCGCTGACCAAGATGTCCGGTAGACCGTGGGCGGCGAACATTGCCCGTAGACTTTCTACCGTGGCAGAGGATGTGCTTGAATTTAAAATGTCACACTCGATCCATTTGGAGTGGGCGTCTACTACAACCAAAAACATTTTTCCGATGAAAGGACCTGCGTAGTCATCATGGATGCATGACCAAGGCTTGGCGGGCCATGGCCAGGGGCTAAGGGGGGCTTCCCTGGGCGCATTGCCCAGCTGGGCACACGTGTTGCACCTGCGAACACAAACTTCCAGATCTGCATCTATCCCTCGCCACCAAACATGTGACCTGGCAATTACCTTCATCATGACAATGCCCGGATGCTCATTGTGGAGTTCTCTGATGAACACCTCTCTGCCCATCTGGGGCATGACTACGCGGTTTCCCCAAAGTAGGCAATCAGTCTGAATCGAGAGCTCATCCCTGCGCCTGTGAAATGGTTTCAATTCCTCAGAGCATGCCCTGTACGTGGCTGCCCAGTCCCCATTCAGGACACATTTCTTGACTGGAGACAATAGCGGTTCTCTATTTGTCCAGACTTTAATCTGACCGGCTGTCACGGGTGAGCCTTCGCTTGCGAAAGCTTCAACAGCCATGACGATCTCAGCAGCATGCTCGGTAGCCCCCTCAGTGGTGGCTAGTGGGGCACCGAATCCTTGGGGAAAAACATTAAAAGGCTTCGCTCGGAGATGGGTTTGGATTACCCACCTTTCAGTTACCAGCCGAATGCACTAAACCATTGCGCCACAGATACACACTGCAAGACATGCAAAACCAGGGTGTCAGTCAGTTAAAGCTTCAGATTGCTCCGACCGGGATGGAACTTATCCACTCTCAGTTGTACTTTTCCCAAGTAAAGGGTGGGACAATATTGTGGATGTGTGGAAGCAGTCTGGTCCCGCACACTGCAGACACTTCCATGTCACCACCAACCAGCTCTCCCACAACCGGTGTGATCTACTTTCCAGCCTTCCAGTGCCTTGTCTGTGACGAAGTATGTTTCAAAAGTTTTGGAATAGTTGGTTCCATGGTGTAATGGTGAGCCCTCTTGATTTTAAATCTCGCGATCTGAGTTTAAATCTCGGTGAAACCTAAATTCTTGTTGTCCCAGCTGCTGAAAATTTGGGACAAACAAGTGAAAGACACCTGGTGCTGGTGGGCAGTTTTGTTGCCTTTGTCATTG
Organism: Pristiophorus japonicus; assembly: GCF_044704955.1. Lineage (NCBI taxonomy): Eukaryota > Metazoa > Chordata > Chondrichthyes > Pristiophoridae > Pristiophorus > Pristiophorus japonicus. The sequence continues at coordinate 79,370 of NW_027254377.1, read as the reverse complement.
ATGCTTGATCTACAAGTCTAGTTGTCAAATCGTGTGTTCAACCGTCAGTTATCTGCTACAAATCAGCGGAGGACAAATCACTTCGTTGTCTAATGCTGCCTTTGCCTGCACAATGTGTGCTGAGATTATCTGTGCAATATGCATTCCGCAGGATCAATAAAAGCAATGCTTTTTGAAATGCAGGCACTGCATGTTTTGCACTCGACAAAACGTTGCATTTTCTTTTCATTAATTTTACATTAATGCATTGCAATGCCAACGCACTTTTTACGTGGCAAGATCGATAATTAGCAGAGCAGAATGAAGAGATCGCAAAGTTTCTGTTTAAAGAATGGACTCAGTCGAGAATATTTTGTGGATTTTATTTTTATGAGGCTATTTTCCCTGTGCTGGGAACACCCTGCGCAGATATGTGAAAAAGCTGGTTTTGTTAAAACTCCAGAGACCGCATGGCAGTTAGCTGGGACAAAAGAGCTGTCAGTCATCCATTGACAAAAGAGCTGTCGGCCAGGAAGGGGGGCCACTGACAAAGCCACTCTAATTTGTAAAAGCACTTCTCACCTCCATCTCAGAAGGAGACACAGAACAATGAACCCATCAGCCTGGCCAGCCAAGGAGGAGCTGGGTCTTTCCCAACACAAAGGCTCAGAGAGATGCCCAGACTAAGGGCCATCAGCCCAATGCATGGGTGGGATGGCCCATCACTGACTAAGTACTCGTGCTTAGAAACAAAGGGGTTTTAAAGATTGGCGGGAAAGATAGGGGTAGCAAGACTCCCAGAAAGACAGGATCCTTTCAACTTTATTTTTAGCTTGGAGCTTGGTGTGAAGTTTGGAGCTTGCAGCTTGTGTCTAGAGAGAGCCCTCTCTCCCTCTCGCTCTCGCTCCACCGATTGATGTACCAGAGGAAGGGGCCGCAGTACTGCAGAAGAAGCCACCGAGACTGAAGACCAGGCAGTGACTTCCCACAGCTGAGCTGAGCAAGGAAACGGGCTGCGGTGGTGGTGAACATGGTCGCGAGTGTCCCAAGCCAGTAACCAGATATCCCAGGCCAGCTGGGTAAGGGCTCAGGGTTTTCTCAGAAGTGAAGCTTTTCAGGGCTATTCTGGGGAGGGTAATTCATTGGTAGGGGTGGGGTTAGAATCCACCAGGGAATTACTGCGTGTTACTAGGTTCATTTCTGTACTGTATGTATGTTGTTTGTAACCGGGATTTTATTCTCCACAGAGACAGTGATTTCGTTTAGCAGTGCATGTTTTAGACAGTGTATGTTAGACCAAATAAATATGCTACGATTTATCACTGAAGCATCCCTTTCTGTGACTCATTTAATTTACACTCTGAATAATAATTCCCAGATCTAGAACTTTCGTAAGGTGGGGGCGATTCAAACCGTCCGTCTGGCAATTGGGCGAGGATCACAAACACTGACAGTATTTACGAAAGGATATACTTGCTTTGGAGGCAGTTCAGAGAAGGTTCACTGGGTTGACTCCGGAGATGAGGGGTTGACATATGAGAAAAGGTTGAGTAGGTTGGGCCTCTACTCATTGGAATTCAGAAGAATGAGAAGTGATCTTATCGAAACGTATAAGGTAATGAGGGAGCTTGATAAGGTGGATGCAGAGAGGATGGTTCCACTGATAGGGGAGACTAGAACTAGGGGGCATAATCTCAGAATAAGGGGCCGCCCATTTAAATCTGTGATGAGGAGGAATTTCTTCTCTCAGAGGGTTGTAAATCTGTCGAACTCACTGCCTCAGAGAGCTGAGAAAGCCACGACATTTAATAAATTTAAGACAGAGATAGCTTCTTAACTGATAAGGGAATAAGGCTTATGGGGAACGGGCAGGGATGTGGACTTGAGTCCATGATCGGATCAGCCATGATCATATTAAATGGTGGAGCAGGCTCGAGGGGCCATATGGCCTACTCCTGCTCCTAGTTCTTAAGTTCTTCTGTTCTGAATAGCGACACACAAAAAAATGCTTTGATCATGGTTACACCTTATCTTCACGTTTGTCAAACAGTTGACTCGTTGGTCTCGGGCTGTGATTTCCCTTCGGGAAATTTACGAGGGGTCCCAGAGGAGACCGGATATTGCTCGCATATTTTGAAATTGCATTGAACTTTTACAAAGAAGGACTTGCATATCTGCAGCGCCTTTCAGGAACTCATGACGCCCCAAAGCGCTTTACAGCCATTGAGTTATGTTTGAAGTGTTGTAGTTTGGGGAAAGATGTGCCCAGATCACCAAACATGAACCTCAACTCTTTGCAAAGGAGTTCGGTGCAAACAATCAGGCGTCTCAGGGACTTGGACTTTCTTTGAATAAGTTCTGCTTGTACCTGCATTCAAGCTTGAAATAGCAACTGGGCTTCCATCTCACGGGAGGTTTGGGGTTGATGTGCGTGGCTCTCAATCTTTGAAATTTCACCAAGCAAAGAAACGGTGAATCCAACTGTCCCTGTCAGCATTTAGTTCCTGTTTAATCACAGGAATATCCGCAGTCAGGAGCTGAAAAGGAATTCAAACCGAATACCGGCTTCGGGACAAGCAGAATACTTTGTCACAGACAAGGCACCGGAAGGCTGGAAGGTAGATCACACCGGTTGTGGGAGAGCTGGTTGGCGGTGACATGGAAGTGTCTGCAGTGTGCGGGACCAGACTGCTTCCACGCATCCACAATGAATGTCCCTCCATTTATTTGGGAAAAGTACAACTGAGAGTGGACAAGTTCCATACCGGTCGGAGCAATCTGAAGCTTTAACTGACTGACACCCTGGTTTTGGATGTCTTGCAACATCTACTTCCATCAGTCTCTGTGGCACAATGGGTTAGCGTTTTCGGTTGTTAACCGAAAGGTTGGTGGTTCGAGCCCACCCAGGGAGGAAGTGTTTAACTGTTTTTCGCCGAGTATTCGGTGCCGCACAGTCCCAGGTTTCATTGTGCGTTTTGGCTGCACGAATCTATTCCGCAAATGTTGCCAGCAGTGCTGATATCCAATTAATTCCCACTCCAATATTTTATGAGCATTCAGTTCAAGTAAAACGTTAACAATTTTTTACATGGATCATGTTCCTCCATCCAGCGCATTAGAAATAAATTATGTTATTGGGTTTAAAGAAACTGGTGGAAATTGATTCTATTGATACATATATAGAACTGGAACTTCGGTCTCAAGTGCTCCTCCTGTCAAGAATAGACACACACACAATCAATGGTTTTACAACTGAGTCATAAACACTTACAATTTGAAACCATTCTCATACAGCGTGTAAATGAGATAGGGATAAAACTTCATCACATGTAAAGAGAAAATGAATGATTGAGGATACTACTGTTCCTCAGTCATTATATAATTATTTATTTCATTCTGAAGAAGGTTATCGGCTAATTAACGGTGATTAAAAGAATTCTTACTTTTGCACGTTGGCTGCATGTCGTCAATTTTATAAGGTTTTGAATTTAAAAATGGGTTACAATGCTGGTTGAATACATGACCCCAAAGTCTTATTGGGATCACAGGTTAAGTCTCTCTGGTGGTTTACGCTCTCTTGTAGAGCGCCTGAGTTGAGGCTCTGGTTGTTGGGCGCTGGCCTGTGTGTCTGCTGTTTGCGGTGCCTCAGGCCGATCCGGACTGCCCACAGTGACTGGGCTCTCCTCCCTTCGGTTCCGGTGTTCGGTCACCTGTGATGGAGTGAACTCGAAATCGTGTTCTTCCTCTGCTTCTTCTATGGGGTTGCTGAACCTCCTTTTTGTTTGATCCACGTGTTTGCGGCAGATTTGTCCATTGGTAAGTTTAACTACCAGAATCCTATTGCCCTCTTTGGCAATCACAGTGCCTGTGAGCCATTTAGGCCCTGCAGTGTAGTTGTGGACAACAACAGGATCGTTTACACCAATATATCGTGCCCTCGCATTCCTGTCATGGTAGTTATATTGTGATTGGCGCCTGCTCTCAACAATTTCTTTCATGGTGAGGTGTATAAGGGATAATGGGATTTGAGCGTCCTTATCATTAGCAGCCCTGCGGGTGGAACCCCTGTGAGCGAGTGTGGTCGGGATCTATTGGCCAACAGGAGGCGTGATAAGTGGCTTTGTAGGGAACCCCCTTGGATTCTGAGCATCCCCTGTTTGATTATCTGCACTTTTCGTTCTGCCTGGTCGTTTGAGGCTGGCTTGAACGGTGCCTTTCTGACATGGTTAATTCCATTGCCTGCCATGAAGTCCTGGAATTCAGTGCTTGTGAAGCACGGGCCATTGTCGCTGACCAAGATGTCCGGTAGACCGTGGGCGGCGAACATTGCCCGTAGACTTTCTACCGTGGCAGAGGATGTGCTTGAATTTAAAATGTCACACTCGATCCATTTGGAGTGGGCGTCTACTACAACCAAAAACATTTTTCCGATGAAAGGACCTGCGTAGTCATCATGGATGCGTGACCAAGGCTTGGCGGGCCATGGCCAGGGGCTAAGGGGGGCTTCCCTGGGCGCATTGCCCAGATGGGCACACGTGTTGCACCTGCGAACACAAACTTCCAGATCTGCATCTATCCCTGGCCACCAAACGTGTAACCTGGCAATTGCCTTCATCATGACAATGCCCGGATGCTCATTGTGGAGTTCTCTGATGAACACCTCTCTGCCCATCTGGGGCATGACTACGCGGTTTCCCCACAGTAGGCAATCGGCCTGAATCGAGAGTTCATCCCTGCCCCTGTGAAATGGTTTAAATTCCTCAGGGCATGCCCTGTACGTGGCTGCCCAGTCCCCATTCAGGACACATTTCTTGACTAGAGACAATAGCGGGTCTCTATTTGTCCAGACTTTAGTCTGACGGGCTGTCACAGTTGAGCCATCGCTTGCGAAAGCTTCAACAGCCATGACCATCTCAGCACCATGCTCGGTCGTCCCCTCAGTGGTGGCTAGTGGGAGCCTGCTGTGTGCATCGGCGCAGTTTTCAGTGCCCGGTCTGTGCCGAATTGTGTAGTCATAGGTGGCTAACGTGAGTGCCCACCTCTGTATGCGGACCGATGCGTCTGCATTTATGGCCTTGTTGTCGGCCAAAAGGGACGTTAGGGGTTTGTGATCTGTCTCCAGCTCAAATTTCCTGCCAAACAGGTACTGGTGCATTTTCTTTACCGAATATACACATGCGAGCGCCTCCTTTTCTATCATCCCGTAGCCCCTTTCTGCCTGGGACAGACTTCTGGAGGCATAAGCTACCGGCTGTAACTGACCCTTGGCATTGACATGCTGCAACACACACCCGACACCATAGGACGACGCATCGCACGTTAACACAAGTTTCTTACATGGGTCATATCGCGTTAACAGATTGTTGGAACATCACAAATTGTGTGCTCTATTAAAAGCCCTTTCCTGGCTGTCCCCCCAGACCCATTCGCGACCTTTGCTTAGGAGCACGTGTAGCGGCTCAAGCAGCGTGCTCAATTTGGGATAAAAGTTACCAAATATTTCGGGAGCCCCAGGAACAAATGCAGCTCCGTCGTGTTACGGGGTCTGGGTGCTCTCTGGATCGCTTCCGTCTTGGACGCAGTAGGGCTCATCCCGTCTACTCCTCCCCTCATCCCCAGGAATTCTACCTCTAGAGCTAGGAAGATGCACTTCGCCTTTTTCAGTCGCAGCCCTACCCGGTCCAGTCTGCGAGCACCTCCTCCAGGTTGTGGAGGTGTTCTTCAGTATCATAACCCGTGATGAAGATGTCGTCCTAAAAAACCACTGCCCCTGGAATCGACTTGAGGAGGCGTTCCATATTTCGTTGAAAGATCGCGGCGGCCGAGCGAATCCCGAATGGACATCTGTTGTACTCAAACAACCCCTTGTGTGTCGTGATGTTGGTCAGCTTCTTCAACTCTCTCGCCAGCTCCTGGGTCATGTAAGCTGAGGTCAGGTCCAATTTTGAAAAAAGTTTGCCACCGGATAGCATCGCAAAGAGGTCCTCCGCTCTCGGTAGCGGGTACTGGTCTTGGAGTGACACCCGATTGATGGTGGCCTTGTAATCACCATATATCCTGACCGACCCATCCGCCTTGAACACCGGTACAATCGGGCTCGCCCAGTCACTGAATTCGACAGGCAAAATGATACCTTCCCTCAGCAGGCGGTTCAATTCACCTTCTATATTTTCCCGCATCACGTACGGCACCGCTCTGGCCTTGTGGTGTCCTGGCCTGGCTTCCGGGTTTATGTGAATCACTACCTTGGCCCCCATGAAAGTGCCAATGCCGGGTTGAAATAATGAGTCAAATTTGTGCGAGTTTCATGCTCACAGAGGAAATAGCATTAACATTGCCCCATTTCCAGTTCATGACAGCAGGCCAACTCCTCCCCAGTAGTGCGGGACCATCCCCCGGGACAACCCAGAGTGGCAACCTGTTCTCCGAATCTTTGTGGGTCACGATTACCGTGGCGCTGCCAAGCACCGGAATGATCTCCTTGGTGTATGTCCGTAGCTGTGCGTCAATCGGTGATCATTTTGGCCCTACTGGCCTTGGACGCCCACAACTTTTCAAACTATTTGATACCCATCAGGGACGGGCTAGCCCCCGTGTCGAGCTCCATTGATACTGGGATGCCACTGAGGAGCACTTTCATCATTATCGGTGGCGTCCTGGTGTATGAACTGTATACGTGCTCCACATGAACTCACTGAACTTCAGCTTCCAGCGATTTCCCCCAGCGTTCATTTCTGCAATTTCTGTAGGTATTTTGTTCATCTCTGCAAACTCCGGCTGAGTTTGTGCCTCCATGCCTCCAACATGAGCTGTTGTTGGAAACAAAAGGTCCCTTGCTAGTCAATCGTCCCTGACTACCCCTGTGACTGTCCTTGAGTGTGTCATTAACAGGTGTTGATGGCCCCATTACTGGCCACATTGTCCCTTGCAATGGTGTGAATCGCCATTCTGCTTGCCATTATCTCTATCGAACTCCCCCTCTGGGTTCGACTACATGTTGGGGCATGCCCAATTGCCCTTGTCTGCCTGGAGAACTGTGTGCTGCTTCAACAATGTTGATTCTCTGTCCCAACCATTCCTTAACACAGTATCTCTCGTCTATTCTGCTAGCGGCCATGCTCACGTGGTTTAAATCCCAGTTTCTCGTCACCATTGATACATCCTTACTATACAGTATAAATGCACACGAGGCCCATGCTTGAGAGAAGGTCAGTCTGTGGCCTGTCCTTTATTCCTTAGCACTCAAGTGATGAAAGTGTGTGGAGCTTCCCCTTTTCTACCTGAAGGTCCAGATTAGAAGTGTCTCCCACAAGTTCACCACCTAGTGGTCATTGTTCTCACAGTGCACAACTGAGGTCCGATTATATATGGGTTACAATGTTGGTTGAATACATGACAATAAGCACTTAAAATTTTAAACCATTCTCCTAAAATACAGTGTGTAAACGAGATAGGGATAAAAGTTCATCACATGTAAAGAGAAAATTAATGATTGAAGCTAGTAAAAGATCCTCTCGGATTAAGTGATCACAGTATGGTTGAATTTGTAATACAGATTGAGGGTGAGGAAGTAGTGTCTCAAACGAGCGTACTATGCTTAAACAAAGGGGACTACAGTGGGATGAGGGCAGAGTTGGCTAAAGTAGACTGGAAACACAGACTAAACGGTTGCACAATTGAGGAACAGTGGAGGACTTTTAAGGAGCTCTTTCATAGTGCTCAACAAAAATATATTCCAGTGAAAAAGAAGGGCGGTCAGAGAAGGGATAACCAGCCGTGGATAACCAAGGAAATAAAGGAGAGTATCAAATTAAAAACCAATGTGTATAAGGTGGCCAAGGTTAGTGGGAAAATAGAAGATTGGGAAAATTTTAAACGACAGCAAAGAATGACTAAGAAAGCAATAAAGAAAGGAAAGATAGATTATGAAGGTAAACTTGTGCAAAGCATAAAAACGGATAGTTAAAGCTTTTACCGATATATAAAACGGAAAAGAGTGACTAAAGGAAATGTTGGTCCTTTAGAAGATGAGAAGGGGGATTTAATAATGGGAAATGTGGAAATGGCTGAGACCTTAAACAATTATTTTGCTTCGGTCTTCACAATGGAAGACACAGAAACCATGCCAGAAATTGCTGGTCACAGGAAGGTGGGAAGAGGGGACTTTGAAACAATCACTATCACTAGGGGGTAGTGCTGGACAGGCTAATGGGACTCAAGGAAGACAAGTCCCCTGGTCCTGATGAAATGCCAGGGTATTAAAAGAGATGGCGGAAGTTATAGCAGATGCATTCGTTATAATCTAGCAAAATTCTCTGGACTCTGGGGAGGTACCAGCGGATTGGAAAGCAGCTAATGTAACGCCTCTGTTTAAAAAAGGGGGCAGACAAAAGGCAGGTAACTATAGGCTGGTTAGTTTAACATCTGTAGTAGGGAAAATGCTTGAAACTATCATGAAGGAAGAAATAGCGGGACATCAAGATAGGAATAGTGCAATCAAGCAGACGCAGCATGGATTCATGAAGGGGAAATCATGTTTAACTAATTTACTGGAATTCTTTGAGGATATAACGAGCATGTTGGATAGAGGTGTACCGATGGATGTGGTGTATTTAGATTTTCAAAAGGCATTCGATAAGGTACCACACAAAAGGTAACTGCAGAAGATAAAGGTACGCGGAGTCAGTGGAAATGTATTAGCATGGATAGAGAATTGGCTGGCTAACAGAAAGCAGAGAGTCGGGATAAATGGGCCCTTTTCGGGTTGGAAATCCGTGCCACAGGGATCGGTGCTGGGACCACAACTGTTTACAATATACATAGATAACCTGGAAGAGGGGACAGAGTGTAGTGCAACAAAATTTGCAGATGACACAAAGATTAGTGGGAAAGTGGGTTGTGCAGAGGACACAGAGAGGCTGCAAAGAGATTTAGATAGGTTAAGCGAATGGGCTAAGGTTTGGCAGATGGAATACAATGTCGGAAAATGTGAGGTTATCCACCTTGGGAAAAAAACAGTAAAAAGGGAATATTATTTGAATGGGGAGAAATTGCAACATGCTGCGGTGCAGAGGGACCTGGGGGTCCTTGTGCATGAATCCCAAAAAGTTAGTTTGCAGGTGCAACAGGTAATCAGGAAGGCGAATGGAATGTTGACCTTCATTGCGAGAGGCATGGAGTACAAAAGCAGGGAGGTCCTGCTGCAACTGTATAGGGTATTGGTGAGGCCACACCTGGAGTACTGCATGCAGTTTTGGTCACCTTACTTAAGGAAGGATATACTAGCTTTGGAGGGGGTACAGAGACAATTCACTCGGCTGATTCCGGAGATGAGGGGGTTACCTTATGATGATAGATTGAGTAGACTGGGTCTTTACTCGGAGTTCAGAAGGATGAGGGGTGATCTTGTCGAAACATTTAAAATAATGAAAGGGATAGACAAGATAGAGGCAGAGAGATTGTTTCCACTGGACGGGGAGACTAGAACTAGGGGGCACAGCCTCAAAATACGGGGGAGCCAATTTAAAACCAAGTTGAGAAAGAATTCCTTCTCCCAGAGGGTTGTGAATCTGTGGAATTCTCTGCCCAAGGAAGAAGTTGAGACTAGCGCATTGAATGTATTCAAGTCACAGATAGATAGATTTTTAACCAATAAGGGAATTAAGGTTTATGAGGAGCAGGCGGATAAGTGGAGCTGAGTCCACGGCCAGATCAGCCATGATCTTGTTGAATGGCGGAGCAGGCTCGAGGGGCTAGATGGCCGACTCCTGTTCCTAATTTTTATGTTCTTATGTTCTTATGTACCACTATCCCTCAGTAAGCATATTATCATTTCTTTAATTCTGTAAAAGAAAGTTATCGGTTAATTGAACGTGATTAAATGAATTCATTTTTTCACATGAGCTGCATGTTGACATTTATATAGGGCTATTAGTTTGAAAACTGTGTTGTAAATATTATCTCCCTGACCAAGAATCGAACCTGTGTTGCGGTGGTACAAGGGGTGGATTCAGTGAATCAGATCTCAAGTGGCGTTTACTGTAGTGAATGTCGGCACCTTTAGTAATGACTCCACGAGGCAGGGTATGATACTTAAACTGTGTAGACCTGTAGTCCTTTATTTGAAGCTCCTCGAGTGAGGACACCAAGCTGTGAGCTCCTTTATATACTGGGTTGCAGGTAACCTTTCGGTCTCAAGCAGCAGCATCCTCTGGTGTAGGTAAGGTGTGTACAGTGTAAGAGTACATTCAGTGTTGCATAACAGTGTTACAGACGTCACACAGTAAACAGGCATGCATACACAACAGTTACTATCTGTTTCGGTGTGAATCAAGTGAACTGAAAATGACAATAATGTCATGAACTATAAAGATGCAGCAGTAAAACGGTATATCGGACACTGAGGTCGGTGAGTCGGTCAGACCCTGAGGTCGGTGAGTCGGTAAGGCCCTGAGGTCGTTGAGTCGGTCAGACCCTGAGGTCGGTGAGTCGGTCAGACCCTGAGGTCGGTGAGTCGGTCAGACCCTGAGGTCGGTGAGTCGGTCAGACCCTGAGGTCGGTGAGTCGGTCAGACCCTGAGGTCGGTGAGTCGGTCAGACCCTGAGGTCGGTGAGTCGGTCAGACCCTGAGGTCGGTGAGTCGGTCAGACCCTGAGGTCGGTGAGTCGGTCAGGCCCTGAGGTCGGTGAGTCGGTCAGACCCTGAGGTCGGTGAGTCGGTCAGACCCTGAGGTCGGTGAGTCGGTCAGACCCTGAGGTCGGTGAGTCGGTAAGGCCCTGAGGTCGGTGAGTCGGTAAGGCCCTGAGATCGGTGAGTCGGTAAGGCCCTGAGGTCGGTGAGTCGGTCAGACCCTGAGGTCAGTGAGTCGCAAAGGCCCTGAGGTCGGTGAGTCGGTCAGATCCTGAGGTCGGTGAGTCGGTAAGGCCCTGAGGTCGGTGAGTCGGTCAGACCCTGAGGTCGGTGAGTCGGTCAGACCCTGAGGTCGGTGAGTCGGTCAGACCCTGAGGTCGGTGAGTCGGTCAGACCCTGAGGTCGGTGAGTCGGTAAGGCCCTGAGGTCAGTGAGTCGGAAAGGCCCTGAGGTCGGTGAGTCGGTCAGACCCCGACGTCAGTGAGTCGGTTATGACCTGAGGTCGGTGAGTCGGTCAGACCCTGAGGTCGGTGAGTCGGTAAGGCCCTGAGGTCAGTGAGTCGGTTATGACCTGAGGTCGGTGAGTCGGTCAGACCCTGAGGTCGGTGAGTCGGTCAGACCCTGAGGTCGGTGAGTCGGTCAGACCCTGAGGTCGATGAGTCGGTAAGGCCCTGAGGTCGGTGAGTCGGTCAGACCCTGAGGTCGGTGAGTCGGTAAGGCCCTGAGGTCGGTGAGTCGGTCAGACCCTGAGGTCGGTGAGTCGGTCAGACCCTGAGGTCGGTGAGTCGGTAAGGCCCTGAGGTCGGTGAGTCGGTCAGACCCTGAGGTCGGTGAGTCGGTAAGGCCCTGAGGTCGGTGAGTCGGTCAGACCCTGAGGTCGGTGAGTCGGTCAGACCCTGAGGTCGGTGAGTCGGTCAGACCCTGAGGTCGGTGAGTCGGTAAGGCCCTGAGGTCGGTGAGTCGGTAAGGCCCTGAGGTCGGTGAGTCGGTCAGACCCTGAGGTCGGTGAGTCGGTAAGGCCCTGAGGTCGGTGAGTCGGTCAGACCCTGAGGTCGGTGAGTCGGTCAGACCCTGAGGTCGGTGAGTCAGTCAGACCCTGAGGTCGGTGAGTCGGTAAGGCCCTGAGGTCGGTGAGTCGGTCAGACCCTGAGGTCGCTGAGTCGGTCAGACCCTGAGGTCGGTGAGTCGGTAAGGCCCCGAGGTCAGTGAGTCGGTCAGATCCTGAGGTCGGTGAGTCGGTAAGGCCCTGAGGTCGGTGCGTCGGTCAGACCCTGAGGTCGGTGAGTCGGTCAGACCCTGAGGTCGGTGAGTCGGTCAGACCCTGAGGTCGGTGAGTCGGTCAGACCCTGAGGTCGGTGAGTCGGTAAGGCCCTGAGGTCGGTGAGTCGGTCAGACCCTGAGGTCGGTGAGTCGGTAAGGCCCTGAGGTCGGTTTAGTGTAGCTGCAGTATAACTTCTGTTCCCTTGTACTCTAGGCCTCTAGATATAAAGGCCAGCATCCCATTAGCCTTGTTGATTATTTTCTGTACTGTCCATGACTCTCTAATGATCTGTATCTATGGACTCGCAGGTCTTTTTGGACTGCCACTATTCTCAGCTTTTCACCATTTAGAAAGTGCCCTTTTCTATCTTATTTAGGCCCAAAGTGGGTGGCCTCCTATTTGCCTACATTCAGATCCATTTGCCACAGTTTAGCACATTCACTTCATCTATCGATGGCCCCGAGCAATTTTATGCTTCCATCAACACTGCCAACAAAGTTGCCTAACTTTTTGCCAACAACACATTTGGAGATATGACTTGCTGTGCCATCCTTGAAGTTGTTAATAAATACGGTGAATAGTTTTGACACCTGGAATTTAGTTCCTTTGTTCCAGGACCATTGGAAGATGGTGACAAGAGCCTGTGGAACCTCCACCCTTACTTCACTGAGCAAACCCTGGGATGCAGCCCAGCCGATGATTGTTCCACATTGAAGGCTGACAAATGTTTTATCCCCTCCTTTTTATCTATTTTATCCGGTACAATGTCTCTACTACCTCAACAACTTGCATTTATACAGCGCCTTTAATGTAGTAAAACGTCCTAAGGCGCTTTGCGAGAGTGATTATCAAACAAGATTTGTCACCGAGCAATGTAAGGATAAAGTCGGAAAGCTTGGTAAAAGAGGTAGATTTGAAGGAGTACCTTAAATGAAGGGGGAGGAGTAGAGAGGCGGAGAGGTTTCCAGAGGGAATTCCAGAGCTTTCAGGCCTCGGCAGCCGAAGGCACGACCGCTAATGATGGGGCAACTGTAACCGGTGATGTGCAGGAGACCTGAATTGGAGAAGCACAGAGAGCTCGAAGCTATCTAGTATGAGGTGGTTAGAGAGTTGGGACAGACGCGGGATTGGAAAACAAGAAGGATCATTTTACAATTGACGTATACGTGTGGAAACTGAGGTTGTGTTTTCAGATGATGTCGCTGAGGGGCAGCATGCAGATGGGAAATAGCAGAGTGCCTCCTCCTTTAGTGTGACATGAAGCTGTTGGATTGCTGTAAAAGCCCAACTGGTTTACCATTAGGGAAGGTAATACACCATCTTTATATTCGGCTCGAGTACAGCCTGCTGCTGAACTGTGCTCTAAATTGGCCTGCGCAGCACTAAGTTGAAGTCCCACCATCACCTTACCAAGTGCCAGCTCTGGCTCAGTGCTAGAAATTGCACAACAGAGTCAAAAGGCTGCCGTTTCAAATATCCACATGTGGGAATTTTCACATCATCTCGGCTGACATTTAATTGCTGTACTGCGGCCTATGTTCTCTGAGGTGCTTTTTGGTTTTCGGACTGGGAGCCAATGTAGGTCGGCGAGCACAGAGGTGATGAGTGACCGGGACTTGGTGTGAGTTACACTACGGGCAGCAGAGTTTTGGATCAGTTCAAGTTGATGGAGGGTGGATGATGGGAGGCTGGGCAGGAGAGTGTTAGAATTGTCAAGTCTGGAGGTAACAAAGGCATGGATGAGAGTTTGGGCAGCAGACCAGCTGAGACAGGGTGGAGTCGAGCGATATTATGGAGATGGAAGTCGGCGGTCTGGTGAAGCAGTAGATATGTGGTCAGAAACCCATCTGGGGCCAAATACAACACCAAGGTTGTGAGCGGCCTGGTTCAGCCTTCGACAGTTGCCAGGGAGAGGGATGGAGTTGGTGGCGAGGGAACAGAGTTGGCGATGAAGACCGAAGACAATGGCTTCAGTCTTCCCAATATTTTGTTGCAGGAAATTTCTGCTCATTTTGTACTGGATGTGGGACAAGTAGTGTGACCAATCTGAGTCAGTGGGGGAGACGAAACAGATGGTGGTGAGGGAGAGCTGGGTGCCGTCAGCGTACATGTGGAACCTGGTATTGTGTTTTCGGAGGATATCGCCAAGGGGCAGCACGGAGATGAGAAAAACCGAGGCCTTATACCTCCGCTCAGCTGTCCCTGAAATATGACATTATTCAACAAGAGCTGGGAAGTTCTCCCAGGTGTCCCAGCCAATATTCTTCCCCCAACCAATACCTCAAATTGATTATTCTAGCAATTGTAATGCGAGTAAATCTTCCTCCCTCGGCGGACAGTTTAACAAGGAACACACAAAAGCAACTTTTGTATTTTATTTCAGCATAACTGAGTTTTAACAGTAACATTTTAAATAATTTGAAATTGAGCAAGTTTCTCAGCAGTATGGAGGAACTATTTCATCTCCACTGTGTGAAACAAAATCTCAAATGCCTTTTTCAATTGAACTTTAATTGAACCTTAAACCTAGCGCTCAGATAGAATGTTGAATCGAGCTGATTTGAATATGGAAAAACATCCCAGTGATTCAGCGAATTGGTAAAGAGGGAGAGCGAGGATGAAAGGTGAAATGTTCACGGAAACAAGCAATCTGCTTTCTCACTGGAAAGAATCATTTTGTGGTGCAAACAAATATCCCGTCATGAATTGGCAGCCCTTGCTGCGGGTTCATTGCATTGAGGCCCGGTTTCTCCAAGGCCGGTTTGTAAACATGCTAGGAATACAGGAATATGTATTAATAATGCTAATCGGTTGCTGGTATTATTATGCTCGACTATTTTTAAATTAACTGTTGCTATAATTTAAGACAAGACAGTAATGTAAAAGATATATTGTTGGCCCCGTTGCCGAGGTCCTTTTGTATATATAGATGGTAATTCTCATCTGGAGATGAGTTGTGATAATCGGGGAGTCAGGTCCGGTTTCACAGCAACCGTTTGCTTTATTTTACTAATTTACCAATTAGTGTAAAGGGATATTTGAGTGCATTGATCATCTCCTCCCTGAACTTACTCTGGGTCACGGTGTAAATGGCCGTGTTCGTGCAGGAACTCAGGAGCTGAAGCATAGTTCCCGCGTGTTCAAAGGTTGCCAAAGGGTTATAAAACGTTCTGTAATTAAAGATGCCTAGAATGCGATAATAGAAGAAATATACAACCGTTGTCAGCCAGAGCAGGATGAAACTGCCGGATATTGCCAATAGTAAAACGATGGACTTTCTGCGGTTCCTCATCTCAGGGTCCTGGTCATTCCCACCATCGCTGCCTTCCCGGAGGTTCCTTCGGGCCCGACTGGCCACTAAAATGCGTCTGACGGTGAGAGCATTCAACAATAAAATCACACAGAAGGGAAGCACTGGGGTTAACAGCTGTTCAAACCAAGAGAAAGCTCTCCATGTGGGTGCAGCATAAAACTGTACTGATACACGGCAACCCCGCGGTATGTTAACTGTAAAATAAGGAGCATACACGAAGGGCCAAGGGACATTCTTTAAACAGAACAGTGCACTCAAAGTCACTATAACCACAGCTGCGGTTCTCTCGGTGCAATATTTGATTTTCAGCTTCTGACAACAAATGGCTACAAACCGATCAAAGGTAAAAGCGACCGTTAACCAAACAGAACTGTCTGTGGCAGTCGGAGCCAGGAAGTGAATGAATCTGCACACAGGAGTGTAGTACAGGAAAGTGTTCCACCAATACAGCACAGACATCTGAAGTAATATCACATTAAAGACAATCACCGTCAGATCCGCCGTCGCCATGGCCACCAGGTAGCGAGTGATGCATTTGGAGAGACTGCACTTTCCCCGGGACAGGATCACAATCGCCATCAGGTTCACTGCGAGAAGGAGAGATAAAGAAACAGTGAAATCACTAACCAGGCTGAGAAACCACCGATCAGTTTAACCGATGTACACGGGCTGTGAGTGTCTTTATTTCGTTATTTCGCCCCTTGTCTCCTCATACGAAGGGGCTCATGCCGGGGTTTCATTTCTGGTAGCGTTGGCTCCGTGACCCCTCATCCAACAGCTGAGTCTTCACTTGGGTCCTCGAAATTACATTTATTTGTCGATTCTGACACTGCGAGGTCTGCGGGGCAGGACATCGCCAAATTTAAAAGCGAAAGGCTACAAGACCAGTTAAATCAGGAAGTACAGGTTAAGTGACACGAAATTTGACTTAAATGCTAATGTACTTAAAAAAGCGAATGACTTGACCCACACAATGCCAGAGATTTTGATTGCAGCAAATACATTGGGAACACGAGCCTGGTGTTGAGTTGTTGCCCGCCATCTATAAGTTATTAATAAGATTAGCTTTCCAGTGCAGCAATGTGAATACATTATGACACAATATGTCAAGGAATGTAATGCAGCACATGCTCCAGTTATAACCAGATACAGGCTTCATATCTCAGCACAAGGCTCGAGCAAAACACGGGGCAGTGGGCACCTGGGAATAAGATAAATCTCACATCCGCGCTGTGTAAGAATAGATCACCGTGAGTTCTCACTCATGTTCTCCAGATAAACCCCTCCCGAACCGTATTGCACAGACTGAGCCCCGTCTCCACAATAACACACATGGACTGAAGCAAGCCGTCATCTTTTTCCCACTGGTCCTCAACATACTTTAAACATCAAACACAAAACATGTCGACAAAAGCCATTTTCCAAAATCATAATAATGATCAGAATTGAACATTTGAGAGCTACCCACAAATTTACCTTTAAGTCAGGAAGACAGTTTCTGCTCCATGTTTTGCTCATCTGATGCGCCTTCTGTGTGTCGCCTGTGCTCCTGAAGGCACTGGCTCCTGCTGGGACACACAGACTCAATCCTCTCTCCCTGAGACACACGCTGGATACACAGACTCAATCCTCTCTACCTGAGACACATGCTGGATACACAGACTCAATCCTCTCTCCCTGAGACACACGCTGGATACACAGACTCAATTCTCTCTCCCTGAGACACACGTTGGGACACACAGACTCAATCCTCTCTTCCTGAGACACATGCTGGGACACACAGACTCAATCCTCTCTCCCTGAGACACATGCTGGATACACAGACTCAATCCTCTCTCCCTGAGACACATGCTGGATACACAGACTCAATCCTCTCTCCCTGAGACACATGCTGGATACACAGACTCAATCCTCTCTCCCTGAGACACATGCTAGACACACAGACTCAATCCTCTCTCCCTGAGACACACGCTGGATACACAGACTCAATCCTCTCTCCGTGAGACACATGCTGGATACACAGACTCAATCCTCTCTCCCTGAGACACACGCTGGGACAGACAACCACAATCCACTCTCCGGGACTGCAGGTTGTCTGACTTTGGGAAACACGACAATCCCACCCTGCCCTTCCTAACCCGATCTCCACAACAGGCGAGCTTTCCACCAGGAGTCAATGGATTACACCCAGCAGTGGCACCCTGCGTGTTTTACCCTGGCCTGGCCAGGGAGCACCAAGGACACATTTGGTGTCTGGACTCGACAGTTCAGCACAGAGCGAGGATGAGTTACTCCGTGCATTTACCATCCAGACAAGAATGGAAGGCTCTCAATGTAATTAAATTTGAAGAACAACATTCTACTTCTACCAGCCTCACAGCACAAACAGCAAATGTTCTGTTACTGACACCAGAGGTGCGGATAATGACCCACCAGGTACTCCAATTGCTGCCAGGATAGGGTAATACACCAATTCGATCTCCGTAATTCGATAAAAAAACATTTATTTTTGAAGATGACTTGTTTTTGTGCTGTAAAGAGCTGTTCAGATTCCAATAGTCAGTTCATGAAGATAACGTTTCAGGTTAATATCGTTCGAGCAAACCCCTAGTGGGACAATTAGATCACATCCCCACTGACATTACTTACAGACTCTTGAACAAACAGGTTTTGGTCCCATGTGACGTTTATCTACAACACTCATTAAGCTGATGCAACATTACACATTGTCCAACTGAGTATCTTTTGGAACAATGAAATGCACAATGACAGAACCACGATTGTTAAGTTTCATATATCCCATGGCAAATGTAACCAGAAGCACACGGCGTAAAATAAAAGGATATATTGCGGATTAAAGTGCCATTTTTACTTGAATCACGTGTACTGCAGATCCCAATCCAGCCCTGTTGTTCCTTCTATCGCCCGACTATGGCCTTTAGCAAAATCTCGGTCACATTGTTTCAGTCACTCCCCCTCGTACTGTCACTCTCATTGCCCAGACCCCTTTCACACAATCCCGAGTTCCTTGTCTGGTAGATTTCTCCATGTCAGTCTTCATCTTTAATGCCCTCTGCCTCTCTAACTCCATTTCCTTCCTGTTCTCCTCCCTTACCGGGTAACGAAGGTGACTCAAAATCATTTTCTATCCTGAGCTCGTTATAAGTTTGTTGGGTAAGGGTATCGCTTCACGTGTACCTGGGATTGCAAAGTCAGATATTGAATATTGAAGGAAAGAAACACCATGGGCGCTTCTAGAGGCCTCTACTGATTGGAATTCAGAAGAATGAGAGGTGATCTTATCGAAACGTATAAGATTATGAGGGGGATTGACAGGGTGGATGCAGAGAGGATGTTTCCACTGATGGGGGAGACTAGAACGAGAGGGCACCCAATAAGGGGCCACCCAATTAAAACAGAGATGAGGAGAAATTTCTTCTCTCAGAGGGTTGTAAATCTGTGGAATTCGCTGCCTCTGAGAGCTGTGGAAGCTGGGTCATTGAATAAATTTAAGACAGAAATCGACGGTTTTTTAATCGATAAGGGGATAAGCGGTTATGGGAAGTGGGCAGGAAAGTGGAGCTGAGTCCATGATCAGATCAGCCATGATCTTATTGAATGGCAGAGCAGGCTCGAGGGGCCGTATGGCCTACTCCTGTTCCTATTTCTTATGTTCTTATGTCCATGAGCATCTCCTCAGATACTGAAGCAGTCTAAGCCCGCATGCATCATATTCCCATGTGGATATTTGCACCTGCAGCTCACCAACATTATTTGAATCTAAAGGATAACTGGTTTAGTCATTCACCGCCAGATCTGGCTGGATCACAGAAAGCATTATTGGGTCCTGCTCCCGTCTGCAAACATTGCTCACTATTCCACAATCATTCTGGAATGTCAATATAAAATGTGGCTTGTATTCTCCACAGTTAACCATCTTTTTAAACCCCTCTCTCATGTCTCCACCCTCCGACACTAATTGTGAGAAGCTCATGGACTTCTTTGTCTCTCAGATCGTGACCATCCGTTCAGCCACCTCTGCCTCTTCCCTTCCTTCCCCTCGCCCACCGGGACAAACTTATTCTAAAGTTCCAACTGCCCTAGCCCTGAGCTCACACCTTCTCCACTTTATCTCCCATCTCCCCCCATGACCTCTCTGAGCACATCCTGTCCATGAGACCCATTTCCTTCTCCCTTTACCCTACTCCCAACAAACTGTTGACCACCCAACTTCCTTTTCAGGCTCCCATGTTAGCTAATATTGTTAACGGTTGTCTCTCCTCATGTACGTTCCCCCTGTCCCTCTGATCAGCCGTCATCACCCCTCTGCTCAAAAATCAACCCTCGACCCCTCCGTCCATGTTAACTACTGTCCCATCTCCAACATCCCTCTTCTCTCGAAACCTCTTCAATGCGTTGTCGCCTCCCGAATCCGTGCCCATCTTTCCCACAATTCCATGTTTGAATCCCGCGAATCCGGTTTCCGCGCCTGCCACAGGACTGAAACTTCTCTCATCAAAGTTACAAATGGCATCCTTTGTGACTGTGCCAAAGGAGAACAATCCCTCCTGGTCCCTCTTGACCTGTCTGCAGCCCTTTGCTACGGTTGCCTACTCTATCCTTCTCCAACGTCTCTCCATCATAGTCCAGCTGGGTGGGACTGCGTGCGCCTGGTTCCATTCTTCTCTAATCGTAGCCAAAGAATCAGCTGCATCGGCTTCTCTTCCCACCCCTGCATCGTTCCCCAAGGATCTCTCCTTGGCCCCCTCCTATTTCGTATCTACATGTTGCCCCTTGGCAACATCATCCAAAAACTCAGTCTCAGTTTCCACATGTCCGCTGATGACACCCAGCTTCACCTCTCCATGGTCTCGAATTGGTCAGACTCCTTGTCCCACATCCCATTCTGGATCGGCACAAATGTTCTCCAATTGAATATTGGGAAGACCGAAGCCAATGTTTTAGGACTTGCCACAAACTCTATTCCCTCTCACTGACTCCATCCCACTCCCCCACTTCTATCTGAGGCTGAACAAAATGTTCGCAAACTTGGTGTCATACTTGACCCAGAGTTGATCATTCGACCACCTATTGACAGCATAACTAAGACCGCTTATTACTACCTCTGTAACATCGCTCACTCCGCCCTTGCCTCAGCTCATCCACAGCCGAAGCCCTCACCCATGCCTTTGTTACCTCTAGACTTGACTGTTCCAACGTACTCCTCGCTGGCATCCCACATTCTACATAAACTAGGTGATCCAAATCTCAGCTCCCCGTGTCCTATCTCGCACCAAGTCCCACTCACCCATCACCCCCTGTGCTCGCTGACCTACATTGGCTCTCGCTTAAGCAGCGCCTTAATTTCAAAATTCTCATTCCTATTTTCAAATCCCTCCATGGCTTCGCCAACTATCTCTGTAAACTTCTCCAGCCCCACAATCCCCCAGGAGACATCTGCACTCCTCTAATTCTGTCCTCTTGACCATCGCTGATTATAATCGCTCAAAGGTTGCTGGCCTTGCCTTCTATTGCCTATGTCATAAGCTCTGGAATTCCCTGCCTAAATCTCTCCGCATCTCTACCTCTCTTTCCTCTTCAGGACACTCCTTAAAAAAAACCTCTGACCAAGCTTTTGGTCACCTGCCCTGATTTCTCCTTATGTGTTTCAGTGTCAAACTTTTTACTTATAGTTTGTTGATCAATATTGCCAGGATATAGAGTCCGAACATTCCATTTACTGATGTCATGAATCGAATTTTGTTCTAATTAATGGTTAGGCTTCCAGTGCCCACCTTCGTTTGTGAGCAAATTGGACAGCAACTTTCAGGGACCCTGCTGTTCAATGTGGAAATCTGGAAGTTGCTGTGTAAGATACCCAACTCCTCACAAAGCTTCCTCGTAAAACCATTTCACCATCTGACTCAGCATTTAAAGGGAGTAAATGGCGTCAAGTTGCTGTAATGACATTGTAGATAAGAAACTCACCGAAAATGCTTTACACATGCCCGTTCCAGTGTAAGTACCCTTGTAACGGCCGGGTAAATGTTAATTACCGCCAAACAAACTATCCGGCACTGAAAATTAACTTTTCCAATTGTGGAGTCTCATTCCTTCAGTTTTTAGTTATTGGTGGAGTTTTTTAATAAATATTTCTCTCTTAATCCAATGTTTCTTTCCCTCTCCTTATTTTTCTTTCAGTGCGTGGTTTCGGTCTGAATTTAATTTCCAACTGAGACTTCCTGGTCAGACTCTGCGCTGCTCATTAACGATGCTTCAGTCTGATTGGTTGAGGAGAGACAGTTGCTTCCCTGTTCACACAGGTCTCAGATGCCCTGTAGAGGGCGCTGTGATTTTTGGATGGGTGGCTGCAGGAGGTTGTCGAGCGAAGGCCTCCGACAAGTGTAAGTCTAATAAATGTCTGACGCCGTTCTCACATCCTTGTGTTTCATGGCCAGTAAAAATGTTTCCATCCCAACTCGATTCTTGAAAGATGAGCGCAGCCCTGGGAGGAGTGGGACTGAACAAAGATTTGATCTCACCGTTAACGTTGGAAGGTAGTTACACATGTGTAATTCCATATTACTTGGGTATCAGAGGGGATAATGGCCTCAGAGAGAGTATCAGGGTGGCTAAGGGATTTTTTGCGGGGATTATAAGTGCATGGGGTTCGCAGAGGCTGTAACAGAATCCAAGGGATTCCCGGGGGTGGCAAGGAGTCCGGGCCTCTCAGAAGGTCTCAGCGAGGGCAGTGTGACCAAGAAGGTATGAGAGAGGGTAAGGGGCTCAGGAGGTACCACAGTTAAGGGGGATCAAGCAGAGAGAAGCAGTGGCAATTCTGAGGGCATCGGAGAGGGTGAAGTCAACGTATCATGGGGAAGGAGCTTTCAGGGGCACTGGAGAGCGTAATGAATACGGATCAGGCATCAAAGAGGATGAGAGATTTTCAGAGCATATCGGAGAAGGTAAGAGACAGAGTGCATCGGAGAAGATAGAAGAGCCCAGGGAGAATCAGTGAGGGTAAGGGAAGCTCCGATGATATCAGAGAGGCTAATGGACCCATGTTATATTCTAAACATTGCAGCTTCTAAACAATACTTGTTCTAAATAACAACTTAGTTATAACGGCAAAAAATAAAGGAATAATGGAATAAAGGCAATTCTCAGAATAAGAGGGTAAGAGACAGAGCACATCAGAGACAATAAGGTGTTCAGGGAGAATCAAACAGGGGACGGCTCGCTCAGGAGGTGTCAGATAGTCTAATGAGTTGGCAACATCTAAATATTATATTTTCTATATAACATCGTTAATAACAGCAACAAATCAAACTGAATTGAACAGCTAATGTGCCGTGTCACACGTGGAAGGAATGAGAGAGTACAATGGGAGTGGACTGGATATTCGACAGTGCTGGCGGGTTCCTTTCATGCCGCTTAGCGTTGTGGCCATTTTTATAACTGGGTTCCATGGACTGAAGCCAAGAGATTGCTCCTGGAACCATCTGTCCCCCAGTGTGAGAAGTGAAAGATAAACTGCTGGAACCCACAATGCTGAGATTCAGAGACTCCTGCTCTACTACCTGAGCTAGCCATGCCTGCCCCAATCACTCCTCCCTGTCTGTTATTGCAGGAAGGCAGCTCTTGGCGAAGCTGCAGGGGCTCAGCTTGGCATACAATCCCAGAAGTGCTCCTCTAGCACAAACACTTTTTATTGTGGAATCATTCTCAGGCCTTTCACTTGTCATCGTGCCCCATATTGAGCAGTATAGTACCATAGGGACAGGAGAAGACCATCCAGCCCCTCGGAAGGGAACGCAAGCCGAGGGCTAAGGGAAAGCTTTCATAGTGGTTATGTTACTGGCTGAGTAATCCCGAGGCCTGCATTAATCATTTGGAGACGTAAGTCCTTAATACCACCTGGGCAGCTGGGGAATTTAAATTTATTAACTAACTAAAGCTGCAGTAAAAGGCCAGTATCAGTATATGGTGACCATGGAACCACCGGATTGTCGTCAAAACCCATCCCGTGCACGACTGTCTCTTAGGGAAGGAAATCTGCCATCCTTACCTGATCTGGCCTACGTGTGACTCCAGACCCACAGCAATGTGGGTGACCCTTAACTGCCCTGTGAAATGGCCTATTAACATGCACAGTCCCTTGATGGAGAGAGTTACTGCTTTCTGCAATAATTTGTGTAATTGTGTCCTTCCTGATCTGACTCATGATCGAATGCAGCACAGAGGGAAGCCATTTGGCCCATAATCCCTGGACTGGCTCTTTGAAAGAGCGAGCCAATTAGTCCCATTCCCCGGCCTTTCCCTGTAGCCCTGAAAATTTCCCCCCTTCAAGTATTGATCAAATTCCCTTTGTGAATAATATTATTGAATCTGTATCCATCTCTCGTTCAGGCATCGCATTCCAGAATGTAACAACCTGCTGCGACAAACATGTCTCCTCGGCTCGCCTCTGGTTCTTTTGCCAATTATATTAAATGTGTCTCCCCTGGATACCGCCCCTGCAGCCAGTGGAAACACTTTCTCCCATTTTACTCAAAAGCCTCATAAACCCCGGTATTAATTCCCTCATTCCTGGCTCCATTCTAGGAAATCTCCTCGGCACCATTTCCAAAGCTCTGCCATGATTTGATGTGGTGCCCAGAATTGGACACAATACTCCATCTAATGCCGAACCAGTGATGTGTAATGATTGAGCACAACTTCCTTCCATTTGTATTCGACCTGTGTTTATAAATCCAAGGATAGTGTATGCTTTATTTAACAACCTGCTCAATGTGTCCGGCCACCTTCACTGATTTGTTATGTAAACGCCAGGTCTTTCTGATACTGTATCCCTTTAAAATTTAGTTCATATTGCCTCTCCTCATTCTGCCTTGCAAATTGTATCACTTCACACGTCCCTGCAATAAATTTCATCCGCCATGTGTCTGCCAATTTCTCCTGTCTGTCCTCCTGGAGTCTGTTACTATCCTCCTCATTGTTTACAACATTTCTGAGTTTGGTGAAGTCTGCCAATGTTGAAATTATTCCCAGTATACACAAGTTCACGTCATTATTATATATGGAAAAGAGCAGTGGTCCTAATGCAGATCCCACTTTATACTTTATACTTCCCTCCAGTCTGAGAAACAGCCGTTCACCACTACTTTCTGCTTTCTGTCCCTTGTGTGTACTTTATCAAACGCTTTTTGGAAGTCCAGATATACAACATCTACCACAATACCCTCATCAACCCTCTCCATTTCTTCACCAAAGATCTCCTTCAAGTTTGTCAGACAGGATTTTCCATTCACAATTCCATACTGGCTATCATTTATTAACCCCTCATTTTCTAATATTTTTTCAACAGCGGTGTAACGTTTGCAACCCTCCAGTGTTCGGGCACCTGTCCCAAATTAAGGAGGATTCAAAGATTCTGGCCAGAGCCTTTGCTATTTCTCCCCTTACTTCCCTCAGTAACCCAGGATGCATCCCATCTGGACCAGTTGACTTTTCTACTTTGAGCCAACCTTCTAAATATTCCCTCTTAATTTTTTTACCAATCGAATGTCTCCACTAACTCCAGCATTACTGTGACATTGGCAGCATTCTCTGCTTTTGTAACAACAGATGCAAAGTCATCATTTAGTGTCGCAGCCCTCTGCATTAACAAGTTTATTTCCTTTTTGGTCCATAATTGGCCCCACTCTTCCTCGGTCTATCCTTTTATTATTTGTACATTTATAAAATACTTTGTGTTCTCTTTTATGTTACCAGCTAATCTATTCTCATAGACTCGATATTCCCACCTTATTTCTTCTTTACATTTCCCCTCTGCACTTTCTGTATTCTGTTTCATTATCCTCTGTATTATGAATCTGCCATTCTTTGTGTCAGTCCTTCTCGGGTCCCCTCCCTCACCTCTTTTTCGGGGACATTGATGACTGTATTGGTGCAGGTTCCTGCTCTCGCCCTGAACTCGAAAATGTCATTCACTTTGCATCCAATGTCCACCCTTCTCTCACCTTCACATGGTCCATCTCTGACTCTTCCCTTCACGTCCTCAACTTCTCTGTCTCCATTTCTAGCGATAGGCTTTCGGCCACTGACTCCCACAGCTCGCTGGACTATACTCCCTAACATCCCGCATCCTGTATGGACTCCATTCCATTCTCCCAATTTATCCATCTCCGTCGCATCTGCTCTTACGATGCCACCATTCACATGAGTGCCTCTGACGTGTCTTCCTTTTTCCTCACAGTGGATTTCCCCCCACCATAGTTAACATGGCCCACGACCGTGTCTGTTCTATTTCCTGCACCTCTGCTCTCACCCCTTCCCCTCCCTCTCAGAACCACAACAGGGTCCCCCTTGTCCTCATCTTCCAACCAACCAGCCTCCACATTTTACGGACATCCTCCGCCATTTCCTCCAGCTCCAGCCTGGTCCCACCACCAATCACATCTTCCTCTTCCCTCCCCTCTCAGCATTCCAAAGGGCCCACTCCCTCCCCGACAAGCTGGTGCCTTCTGCAGTCACCTCCAGCAGCCCCACTCCTTCCCACGGCACCTTCCCGTGCAAGGGCAGGAGAGGCAACACCCACCCTTTTACCTCCTCCCTTTCAGGTATTAAATGTGTGTTTGTATCTATCTTCACCAAGGGAGAGGATGCTGCCATAGACAAAGTGAAGGAGAGGGTAGTGGAGACAAATGGATAAACATTGATAAAGAGGCTTTAAGAAGGCTGGCTGTACTTAAAGCAGATACATCACTAGGAGCGGATACTGAGGAAATTGAGGGTGGAAATGGTGGAGGTACTGCCCATAATATCCCAATCCTCCATAGCTACAGGGGTACTGCCAGAAGAATGGAGAATTGCAAATGTTACACCATTGTTCAGGAAAGGGAGTAACAATTAACCCAGCAACTACAGGCCAGTAAGTTTTACCTCGGTAGTGAGAAAGATGTGAGAAACCATAATCAGGGACATAATTAACAGTCACTTGGATAGGGGTAGATTAATTAAAGAAAGCATGCATGGATTTGTTAAAGGAAAATCGTGTTTAACCAACTTGATGGAGTATTTGTGATGAGGTAACAGAGAGGATTGATGAGGGTGATGCAGTTGACGTAGTGTACATGGATTTGCAAAAGGCATTTGAAAAAGTTCCACATAGTAGGCTTGCCAGAAAAATTGAAGCCCCTGGAATATAAGGATCAGTAGCCTGGATAGGAAATGGTCTCAGTTACAGGAAACAAAGAGGAGTGGGGAATGGTTGTTCTTCAGTCTGGAGGAAGGTGGTCTTCCCCAGGGTCACTCTGGGACCACAGCTTTTCTTGGTATGTATTGATGTCTTGGACGTGGCTATCCAGCGCACAATTTCACATTGTTCAGTTGAGGAAACTGGAAGTGTAGTGAGGAGGAAGGTGATTATCTTCAGGAAGACAAAGATGGCAGCTGAAATTTAATGCAGAAATGTGTGAAGTGATGCATTTTGGTAGAAATAATGAGGGGAGCACATATAAACTAAATGGCACAACACTAAAGTGGGTGTTCAAACAGAAGATAGCTGGGGGTATGTGTGCGTAAATCGTTGAAGCTGGCAGGACAGATCGATATAGCGGTTATAAAGCGTACAGGATCATGGGCTTCATAAACAGAGGTATAGAGTGGAAAAGTGTGGAACTGATGATAAACCTATGTAAAATCCTGGTTCGGCCCCAACTGGAATACTGGGTCCAATTCTGGGCATCGCACTTCAGGAAAGATGTGACAGCCTCAGAGAGGGTCAGAAAATATTGGTGAGAGTTATTCCAGGGATGAGGGACTTCAGTTACATGGATAGACTGCAGAAGCTGGGCTTATTCTCCTTTTTACTATTATATCATAACCCCATGTGACAACCTCATTCAATACAGCCGTGCATTTACAGAGGGTGAACAGGTCCCACTGGTTCTGTAGTTTGGTTCCACTCCAGCGGGGAGCTTGTTGATTGTGAGGTGGAGCATGGTGGCGAGGAAGATTGAGAAGAGGGTTGGGGCAATGACACAGCCCTGTTTTACCCCAGTCCGGACATGGATTGGGTTTGTGATGGATCCGTTGGTCAGGATCACGGCCTGCATGTCGTCGTGGAGCAGGCGGAGGATGGTGATGAACATTTGGGGACATCCAAAACGGAGGAGGACGCTCCATAGACCCTTGTGGTTGACAGTGTCAAAGGCCTTTGTAAGGTAAGAGAAGGCCATGTATAAGGGCTGGCGCTGTTCCCGGCATTTTTCCTGCAGCTGCCGCGCTGCAAAGATCATGTCCGTTGTGCCCCGTAGGGGACTAAATCCGCACTGTGACTCCGGGAGGAGCTCCTCGGCCAAGGGAAGAAGGTGGTTGAGGAGGACTATAGCGATGACTTTCCCAGTGGCTAATAGCAAAGAGATTGCGCCGTCTCCAGGCCAGATCCAAGACCACCCCAACCTCTGTCGTTGAGATACAGTACACGGATGAGGCCTGCATCTGCGCACATCCAGAGGCTGAACTCCTGGACATAGTCGACGTATTTACTGAGGCGTACGAAAGCATGGGCCTTACGCTAAACATCCGTAAGGCAAAGGTCCTCCACCAGCCTGTCCTTATCGCACAGCACTGTCCCCCAGTCATCAAGGTCCACGGCGCGGCCCTGGACAACGTGGACCACTTCCCATATCTCGGGAGCCTCCTATCAACAAGAGCAGGCATTGATGACGAGACCCAACACCGCCTCCGGTGCGCCAGAGCAGCCTTCGGCCGCCTGAGGAAAAGAGTGTTTGAAGACCAGGTCCTCAAAACTGCCACCAAGCTCATGGTCTACAGGGCTGTAGTAATACCCGCCCTCCTGTATGGCTCAGAGACATCGACCATTTACAGTAGACACCTCAAGTTTCTGGAGAAATATCACCAACGATGTCTCCGCAAGATCCTACAAAACCCCTGGGAGGACAGACGCACCAACATCAACAGCCTTATTCAAGCTAACATCCCCAACATTGAAGCACTGACCACACTCGATCAGCTCCGCTGGGCAGGCCACATAGTCCGCACGCCAGACATGAGACACGAGACTCCCAAAGCAAGTGCTCTACTCGGAGCTACTTCACAGCAAATGAGTCAAAGGTGGGCAGAGGAAATGTTACATGGACACCCTCAAAGCCTCCCTGATAAAGTGTAACATCCTCACTGACACCTGGGAGTCCCTGGCCCAAGACCGCCCTAAGTGGAGGAAGTGCATCCTGAGAGGGCGCTGAGCATCTCAAGTCTCGTCGCCGAGAGCATGCAGAAATCAAGCACAGACAGCGGACAGAGCATGCGGCAAACCTGTCCCACCCACCCCTTCCCTCAACGACTATCTGTCCCACCTCTGACAGGGACTGTGGCTCTCGTATTGGACTGTTCAGCCACCAAAGAACTCACTTCAGGAGTGGAAGCAAATCTTCCTCGATTCCGAGGGACTGTCTATGATGATGATGAATTTACGCACATGTTCTCCAAACTGGCCTTTGCATTTCTCCCCCGTCTGATCCCTCTTTTTGAACAACTTGTAATTCTGATGCTGCTTGTCACTCGCCGTCCTCTGTACACCTTGTGCCTCCTCTCTGATGCATCATCCTGATTCCCAACAACTGGCAAATTAGTTTCCACCCTCCCCCATAGCACGAGTTAACCTCCCTGTGAGGACATTTGCCTCAGCCCGGTCCATGTGCATCCCTCCATCTTGAACAGGTTTCTCCTGCCGCAGGATTGGTCCCAATGTTCCAGGAATGTAAAGCCTCCCTCTCGCACCATATCACCAGCCACGCATTAACCTGATTTATCTTGTACTGTACTATCGGTGTATTTAAGCCGATGAGGGGGGTGGATGTAGAGGGTTATGCTGATAGATTTAGATGAGGAAGGACAGGAGGAGGCTCCAGTTGAACATAACCGCCGACATGGACTGGTTGGCCGAATGGTCTGATTCTTTGCTGCATATTGTATGTAATCGATGTACTAGTGCGCGGCAGTGTCAATAATCCAGGGATTGTCACCTTCGAGGTCCTTCTCTTCCAGCCCCTCCCTAACTGGCCAAGTGTTGTCTGTAGGGCGCCAAGCCTTTTCCATCCGATATCATTAGTTCCAACATGGACCACGACTTCTGACTGTTCCCCTGCCCCACAGAATGTTTCTGTTCCACGTCATCTGTTAATCTGGCACCAGGGAGGGAACATTTCATGTGTGACTCACACCGAGAGTTACAGAAGCACATGTCTATCCCCCTCACTATTCAATCTCCTGTGAACTCGGCATTTCTACCCTTTCCTGTGCCCCCATGTAGTCCTTTGCCCCACTGTGCCGTCAATGTGCTCTCGACTGTAGTGCGCCCGAGGTGCTGCTACCCGCGAAGACAACCAGTTTCTGAGTGCCACACTCCCGGCAGATTGCTGCACTGCCTGCCTCGTATTCCTCCCATGTCGGATGGCCACCCACGTACTGTCCTCCTGAACTCTCTGTACTGCACGCTGGCCACCTCCTGGAACGTGTGCTCCCGGGAAATCTCAGCCTCCCATATTCCCAGCGGTGACACCTGGCGCTCCACAAGCTCAGAGACCCTGAGCTCGAGCTCCAACAGCAGAGGCACTTCTTGTGCCCGTGGTAATCCAGGAGACACGAAGTGTCCTCGAGTTCCCACATTGAACACAATGTGCAGGCAATGGGTCTCGGCTCTCCCATCATTTTACTGACATTAACCGTTAGTGATGTTAAAGTTCTTTTTACATCGAGTGCTTCACTCCTCCCTCCTGTATTTTGCTCTTGTCCCCCCCGCCCCTGTTTAAATTACTTCTCACCTCCTTCCCTCTCTGCACCTAATCCCCACTCTCACCAAATCCCCGTTTTAAAGACATTTTCCTGCTGGTAATTCACTGTGTTGAGCAGTTCACTCTCTCTATGCTCCATCCCTCGAGTTTCATTCCAGTTCCTGTCAGTAATTTAATGCTCCCCTTCTTTCTCTTCCTGACAATCCAGTGTTGTTTATTTCTCCAAAGTAGAAGTTTGTTCTTTGATTATCAATTCATCGTCACTGTAATTCTATCTTTTCAATTCAATATCTCAACAAACATCACCTTAAAAAAAACTACAACAGGGAAACATACATAGAAGTATAGAAAATAGGTGCAGGAGTAGACCATTCGGCCCTTCGAGCCTGCACCACCATTCAATAAGATCACGGCTGATCATTCACCTCAGTAGCCCACTCCTGCCTTCTCTCCATACCCCTTGATCCCTTTAGCCGTAAGGGTCACATCAAACTCCCTTTTGAATATATCCAACGAACTGGCCTCAACAACTTTCTGTGGTAGAGAATTCCACAGGTTCACAATTCTCTGAGTGAAGAAGTTTCTCCTCATCTCAGGTTTATATGTCTTACCCCTTATCCTTCGACTGAGACCCCGGTTCTGGACTTCCCCAATATCAGGAACATTCTTCCTGCATCTATCCTATCCAATCCCGTCAGAATTTTAAATGATTCTACGAGATCCCCTCTCATCCTTCTAAATTCCAGTGAATACAGGCTCAGTCGATCCAGTCCTTCTTCGTATGTCAGTCCTGCCATCCCGGAAATCCATCTGGTGAACCTTCGCTGCACTCAATAGCAAGAATGTCCATCCTCAGTTTCGGAGACCAAAACTGCACACTATACTCAAGGTGTGGTCTCATCGAGGCCCTGTACAACTGCAGCAAGACCTCCCTGTTCCTATATTCAAATCCTCCAGCTATGAAGGCCAACATACCATTTGCTTTCTTAACTGCCTGCTGTACCTGCATGTCTACTTTCAATGAATGATGTACCATGACACCCAGGTCTCGTTGCAGCTCCCATTTTACTAATCTGTCACCATTCTGATAATAATCTGCCTTCCTGTTTTTGCCACCAAAGTGGATAACCAAACACTTATCCACATTATGCTGCATCTACTATGCATTTCCCCACTCACCTAACCTGTCCAAGTCACCCTGCAGCCTCTTAGCTTCCTCCTCACAGCTCACACTGCCACCCAGCTTTGTGTCATCTGTAAACTTGGAGGTATTACATTTAATTCCTTTGTCTAAATCATTAATATATATTGTAAATAGCTGGGGTCCCAGCACTGAACCTTGCAGTACTCCACTAGTCACTGCCTGCCATTCTGAAAAGGACCCATTTATTCCCACTCTTTGCTTTTTGTCTGCCAACCAGTTCTCTATCCACGTCAATACATTACCCCCAATCCCATGTGCCTTAATCTTACACGCTAATTTCTGGTGTGGGACCTTGTCAAAAGCCTTTTGAAAGTCCAAATACACCACATTCACTGGTTCTCCCTTGTTCACTCTACTAGTTACAACTTCAAAAAATTCGAGAAGATTTGTCAAGAATGATTTCCCTTTCATAAATCCATGCTGACTTGGACCAATCCTGTCACTACTTTCCAAATGCGCTGCTATTATATCTTTAATAATTGATTCCAGCATTTTCCCCACTACTGATGCCAGGCTAACCAGTCGAGAATTCTCTGTTTTCTCTCTCTCTCCTTTTTTAAAAAGTGGGGTTACATTAGCAACCCTCGAATCCATAGGAACTGATCCAGAGTCTGTAGAATGTGAGAAAATGACCACAATGCATCTACTATTTCTGGGGCCACTTCCTTAAGTACTCTGGGATGCAGACTTTCAGGCCTTGCGGAATTATCGGCCTTCAATCCCATCAATTTCCCGAACACCATTTCCTGACGAAGAGGGATTTCCCTCAATTGCCCCTTCTCGCGAGACCCTCAGTCCCCTAGTATTTTCGGGAGGTTATTTGTGTCTTCCTGAGTGAAGACTGAACCAAAATATTTGTTCAATTGGTCTGCCATTTCCATTGTCCCCATTATGAATTCACCTCATTCTGACTGCAAGGCATCTACATTAGTCTTCACTAATATTTTTGTCTTTCCATATCTATAAAAGCTTTTGCAGTCAGTTTTTATGTTCCCTGCAAGCTTACTCTCATACTCTATTTTACCCGTTCTAATTAATCCCTTTGTCCACCTCTGCTGAATTGTAAATTTCTCCCAGTGTCGAAATCTCGACCTCAGAAAAGAATGACTCCGACACTTACAGCTCCGATGGAAGTTTCCCTTTTAATTTACTTGCTCGCAAAGGGTAGGTTTCACTCAGTCAAGGGCTAAACGAAACCTCCGCAATGGTACAGCTTCACAAGATATTTATACAGTAAAACCCAAGTTCTGGCCTCTCCCTGTGTATTGCTCTGTCTCACAGTCAGTGAATACAGATAAAGAGTTAATTACTATATCCTGGTACTGAAATGGTGTCAAGATATTTCCTTTTGTCAGGGTTATCAGAAAGCCAAACGGCCATTACTCCATGAGTCATAGGTAATGGGCTATCACCTGTCTTGTATTGTATCAGGATTATCCAATTTCCTGGTCAGTTTACCTGTTTGCTTCAAATGGATGAGGTAAAGGAAAGAGATAATGGCTAGAAGATAAGGGTGGGTGACATGGAACTCCTGTAGTGTAGACAATAGGAGAGCACCATGGGGGGTTACTTGTCTCAGCATGACTTGTCTCCTAGCTGTCTGATAACCATCAGCCATCTAACAGCAGGTTTAGCTGTTCATAATAAGCTGGCTGCTAAAATGCAGAAAGTTCTGGAAGGGCCAGGACTCCATTTTAATCAAAAGGCACACAAATACCGTATGGTATCAGCTTAGATAAAAATACATTTCCACATTCCCCCATTTTGTCCTTCACAAGGACAACTCAATCCATTCTGATCTTGTACAGTCTCTCCATTATACCCTCAGGATTTCCTATTCTGGGAGTAATGCTTAGGAAGGGAGGCTGATGGTTATTATCATAATTGGGCTGGTACCATCCCTGGAAGGCTGTAAGATTATACCCTGCCGACCTCCATTCTGTTTGCTCCTTTGTTTCTGGCCCCTTAGTTAGTTTTGTCCTGTTTTGCACTGTCAACCATTCTACCATTTCTGATTCGTTAAAGGGGACAGATCTCAGGGGAATACCCCCCCTGGAGTGGACAGGTACATGGGAACATATCCAGCAACTCGACAAGTTTCTTTCTTGAGCATACCTATGACTCAGAGCCATAAATACGTTTACGTGCAATTCCCTTCGGTGGTGGGTCTGTACCCCTGGTGTAATCAATAATGTGAAGTAAAACCCTGTCAAGCCCAGCACCATCAGTCCCCATAGTCCATACAGTTCTTTATTCAGTCTTCCTTTTTCTGTTCCTCTGATTCCTTCGTCCCTTCCTCCTGGTCGGGTGCCCGTTTGCAATGGGATGCGTGGATCCATGTTGGTCTTTCCTTTACCTTGATTGCATATTGGTCGCCAGCAAGACCTGGTATGGTCCTTCGAATCTTGGCTGTAGATTGCTTTTCCTTTTAAAAATCTTGATGTAAACGAATTCCCCGGGCTCCAGGTTATGACACTTCCCTTCCGCTGGCTTGACTTGGGCTTCCTTTACCTGTGAATGAAAGCTGGAAATACATTTGGTTAGTGCAATACAATAATTCAACATATTTTCCTCCATTTTGTGGATGTCCATCTGTTTTGCAGTAAATGGTGCTGTAAAAGGTAGTCGTTGGGGACGTCCCATAACTATCTCATGTGGTGACAAGCCTGTTGTTCTGTTGGTTGCAGATCGCATTACCATCAAAGCTAAGGGCAGCAGTTCTGTCCATTTCAGTCCAGTGTCATTGCATAGTTTTGCCAGCTTATTTTTAAGCATTCCATTATATCTTTCAACAAGTCCAGCTGATTGTGGATGATAACTGCAATGAAAACGTTGATTAATCTGTAAAGCTTTACACATTTCTCTTATGACAGTTCCCGTGAAATGTGACCCGTTATCACTGGAAAGCTTAGCAGGGATTCCGAAGCGCGGTACAATTTCTTTTAACAAACATTTAGCAACAGTAGTGGCATCGGCCTTTTTACATGGAAAGGCTTCAATCCATCTAGAGAACACATCTACAATAACTAATACATACTTGAATCCCATACACATAGGTAATTCAATAAAATCCATTTGTAAATGTACAAAAGGCCCGACTGGATTTGGGTGGGAGGCAGATTCTACTTTTTCCGTCTTACCCGGATTCATTGTCTGACAGGTAACACAATTTTCACAGATTTGTTTTGCAATTGCCGAAATACCTGGTGCATACCAAGTTGCCAAAATATAATCTGCCAATCCCCCTTTGCCTGCATGTGTGAATGTATGAACACATCGGGCAATCCATGGAAGTAAGGATCTAGGGGCCACCACGCGGCCGTCATGGTGAACCCATATTCCTTCTGGATTTTTATAACATTGATCCTTCGTCCAGGTCACCACCTCCTCCGTACTGGCCTGTGTCTGAAAGGTCAGCACGTCATTAATAGTGGGTGGCGGGTCTGTCTCCTCCTCCGTACTGGCCTGTGTCTGAAAGGTCAGCACGTCATTAATAGTGGGTGGCGGGTCTGTCTCCTCCTCCGTACTGGCCTGTGTCTGAAAGGTCAGCACGTCATTAATAGTGGGTGGTGGGTCTGTCTCCACCTCCGTACTGGTCTGTGTCTGAAAGGTCAGCACGTCATTAATAGTGGGTGGTGGGTCTGTCTCCTCCTCCTCCGTACTGGCCTGTGTCTGAAAGGCCAGCACGTCATTAATAGTGGGTGGTGGGTCTGAGCAATTATTTTTCCTTAGTGGGAACAATGACACCTGCATCCCCCCTTTTGACAGAGCTGCTGACTTAGCTGCATTATCAGCTCTGGCATTCCCAAGTGCCACCTCATTCGACTGGCCTGTATGTGCCTGGCATTTGATAATGGCAAGTTTTAAGGGGCATTGAATGGCTCGCAGGAGATTTTCCACTTGTTCTGCATTTTTGATAGGGGTTCCTGAAGAAGTCAGGTACCCGCGAATCTTCCAAATTTGTCCATAGTCATGTGATACCCCAAAAGCATACCTGGAGTCAGTGTAGATATTAACTGTGTGTCCTTCAGCCAGAATACAGGCTCGAGTTAACGCAAACAATTCGGCTTGTTGGGCTGAAAAGGAGTCTGGAAGAGAGGCTGTTTCGACAACATTAAACTGAGTTACAATTGCATAAGCCGCTCTAGGTTGACCCCTATCATTTCGTAAGGCTGATCCGTCAACATAGTACACTAGATCAGGGTTACACATTGGTACATCTGTTAGATTGATACGTGGTTTAGTCACTAATTCGGTTACCATTTCACATGAATGGGGTTCGCCGTCGTCTTCCGTGGGGAGTAGAGTGGCTGGATTTAAGGTAGTACATCTTTTGATGACAAGGTTCGGATTTGATAACAGTTCGACCTCGTATTTGGTGGTTCTTGCGGAGGTTAGGTGTTGGGTGGCACATTTAGTAAGTAAAATCTTGACAGAGTGTGGGATATATAAAATGGTCTGATGATTTAGAGTTATTGTCTGAGCCTGTTGCATAGCATAATAAGCTGCTGCCAACGAAGGAAGACATCCCGATAGTCCGCGTGCCACTGGGTCTAGTTGGGTACTGAAATGCCTGTCCCCATGTAACTGAGTCAAAACAGATTGCGCAAAACCCGACTTGTGATGCACAAATAAGTTGAATAGCTTAGTGTAATCTGGTAATCCCAAGGCTGGTGCTGAAGTGAGGGACTGCTTAAGGTTCTGGAAAGCATTCCGGGATACTTCATTCCACATCCTTTAAGCATTGTGAGAATATAGTAGATTCATTCACAGCTCGTAGGTCATGGACAAACCTCCATTTGTGTGGGCTTCTGAACTGGACGAATCTGTGTGTTACACGGACTTCTCATTTATGCTTATAGTGATTCACAGATCACAGAATGTAAAGTACTTGTTTTCTAATCTTATTAAAAGGCCTCCAAACCCAAGATTTTTCCAATACACTCAAAATGTTGATCAAGGAGATCACCTGAAATATCTCAAAATCCCAATTCAATTATTGTACTGCCACTCTTTATCCAAAAAAATTTCCTCTTACTGAGCTAGAAGCTTTTGTACCAAGAATTTACACCAAGGACAATGAGAGTGTACTCCCCCAGCCTGCACCTCGAGAGACCCACAAAGGTTTTTTAAAAAAAAGCATTACAACTTTTAACCACCATGTCTCAACAAACCTATCCTTTGTGCATTTCCTAGCTCCGTAACCTCTCATCCGAATAAATCCACACCTGCGCTTCTAACTTAAAATGTCTTAAACTTCCCACATACAGGACAACACTATGAAGGGTTAAAAAACTTCACTTTGTTTGAAAAAGTGGGCGGAGCTAAAACAAACAGGCAGCTCCACAACTTTTCCAAACAGGTTTCCAGACACAAGGAAAAAAGACAGAAGCACTCTCATTCAAAGACAAGACATTCACAAAGCTTTTTCTTTTACTAGCTTCATTTTTTTTTTCCATAAGTCACTATCAGGTTCTCTTTTTTTTTACATTTGATTTACTTCCTCTGTTAATTTTACATGGGCTTGAAGAATCGGAACCCAGGCCTTTTCTATTACTTTCCTTTTTTTTTCTGGATCTCTGTTTATAAGACACTCCTGGAGACAAGTTGTTCTCTCTAAATTAAATGAACCATCGGGTGGAAATGGCCTGTTTTCACCCTTAGTCCACTTTACTGGTTTTTGTTTCTTTGGTCAATTGAAGACTGACCACAATTCTGGAGCATGACATAGGCTGGTGTGCCTTTTGTGGTGTTTTAACTTGCTCCGGCACCCATTCTGGATGATTAAGATTTTCCCACAGTTTCTGATCTCACAATCCTTTCGGCCAACCGAGTTCTCTACGCCCACTTCTCCTGGCCGTTACGTGGCCTGAAAAGGCTCTTAATTCGGGCTCAGTCTGGGTGTGTGAGATATGTTGGCACGAACCAACCGTAGTTGATCAATCAGTTACTGTTTCTTTTCTCAATCAATCCTTGTGGTTTTTTTTTTCCGAATCACAATTTTCCCTAGTGACTCTTCCCGTTTCTCTAATGGCAATGACTCACAAAGGTATTGCACACAACAGTAATACAAGGACAACAAACAATATTCCCGTGAGTACACAAATCATAACCTCTAAACAAATTCTCAGTCTGCGTTGTACGCCACTACAGACCGAGTCCTTAACTTATCCTAATAACAGCTGATAAAACTTAAGGTTCCGTACCCAAACTCTTTGATCGATTGCGCTCTTTTTTTTTAATAGTCTTGTCACATAAGAACCCCTTCCGAATTAAAAACAATAAAAATCTTATCACATAAGAACCTTCGATCGATTATTAGCGCTTTCTTTTTTTCTTTTCTTTTAATAGTCTTATCACATAAGAACCCCTTCCGAATTAAAAACAATAAAAATCTTATCATATAAGAACCTGGAACCCTTTTCGATCGACTAGCGCTTTCTTACCTACTGAAACCTTCCCCGGGCTGTCTCGAGATTTTTTTCAGAACCTGTTCTCTTCTGCTGGCGAGCTGAGAAAGAAATGGTTATAAAAAAAAATACCTTTAACTTTTAAATGCCGAGTCTTGTAGATGCAGTACCTCAGCTGTGGACAACAGATTACATCTGCGATTCAACAGTGAAGAAACCTCTTGTGAGCAAAGGCTCACCTTGTTTGGCCACCGAAGCCTTTCACTGGAGAGGCACTATGCCTGTATCCGTTTTACTCACAGAACAGAGAGTATGCATCTCGGTGGAACCTCCAATAACTGTCGAAATCTCGACCTCAGAAAAGAATGACTCCGACACTTACAGCTCCGATGGAAGTTTCCCTTTTAATTTACTTGCTCGCAAGGGGTAGGTTTCACTCAGTCAAGGGCTAAACGAAACCTCCGCAATGGTACAGCTTCACAAGATATTTATACAGTAAAACCCAAGTTCTGGCCTCTCCCTGTGTATTGCTCTGTCTCACAGTCAGTGAATACAGATAAAGAGTTAATTACTATATCCTGGTACTGAAATGGTGTCAAGATATTTCCTTTTGTCAGGGTTATCAGAAAGCCAAACGGCCATTACTCCATGAGTCATAGGTAATGGGCTATCACCTGTCTTGTATTGTATCAGGATTATCCAATTTCCTGGTCAGTTTACCTGTTTGCTTCAAATGGATGAGGTAAAGGAAAGAGATAATGGCTAGAAGATAAGGGTGGGGTGACATGGAACTCCTGTAGTGTAGACAATAGGAGAGCACCATGGGGGGTTACTTGTCTCAGCATGACTTGTCTCCTAGCTGTCTGATAACCATCAGCCATCGAACAGCAGGTTTAGCTGTTCATAATAAGCTGGCTGCTAAAATGCAGAAAGTTCTGGAAGGGCCAGGACTCCATTTTAATCAAAAGGCACACAAATACCGTATGGTATCAGCTTAGATAAAAATACGTTTCCACACCAGTCCTCAGGTTTGCTGCTTTTTCTGGAAAATTTATATGCCACGTGCATGGATTTAACACTATTCCTAATTTCCCTTGTTAGTCACGGTTGAGCCACCTTCTCCGTTTTATTTTTATGCCACACAGGGATGTACAATTGTTGAAGTACATCCATGTAATCTTTAAATGTCTGCCATTGTCTATCTACCGTCAACCCTTTAAGTAGCATTCGCCAGTCTATCCTTGCCAATTCACATCTTATACCATCGAAGTTACCTTTCTTTAAGTTCAGGACCCTAGTCTCTGAATTAACTGTGTCATTCTCCATCGTAATGACCCTATTATGGTCACTCTTCCCCAAGGGGCCTCGTACAACAAGATTGCTAATTAATCCTCTCTCATTACACAAGACCCAGCCTAGGATGGCCTGCTCTCTAGTTGGTTCCTCGACATATTGGTCTTGAATACCATCCCTTATACACTCCAGGAAATCTTTCTCCACAGTATTGCTACCAGTTTGGTTCGCCCAATCTATATGTAGATTAAAGTCACCCATGATAACTGCTGTACCTTTATTGCACGCATCCCTAATTTCCTGTTTGATGCCATCCCCAACCTCACTACTACTGTTTGGTGGTCTGTACACAACCCCCACTTAAGGCTTCTGCCCTTTGGTGTTTCGCAGCTCCACCCATATATATTCCACATCAGCCAAGCTAATGTCCTTCCTTACTATTGTGTTAATCTCCTCTTTAACAAGCAACGCTACCACACCTCCTTTTCCTTTCTGTCTATCTTTCCTGAATGTTGAATACCCCTGGATGTTGAGTTCCCAGCCTTGGTCACCCTGGAACCATGTCTCCGTAATCCCAATTACATCATATCTGCTAACAGCTATCTGTGCAGTTAATTCATCCAGCTTATTACGAATGTTCCTCGCATTGAGACTCAGAGCCTTCAGACTTGTTTTTTTTAGAATTATGTTGGAATGTGGCCCTTTTTGATTTTTGCCCTTAATTTCTCTGCCCTCCATTTTTACTTTTCTCCTTCCTATCTTTTGCTTCTGCCCCCTTTTTACTTCCCTCTGCCTCCCTGCATAAATTTCCATCCCCCTGCCATATTAGTTTAAATCCTCCCCAACAGCACTTGCAAACACTCTGCCAAGGACATCAGTTTCAGTCCTGCCCAGGTGTAGACTGTCCAGTTTGTACTTGTCCCACCTCCCCCAGAACCGGTTCCAATGTCCCAGGAATTTAAATCCCTCCCCCTTGCACCATTCCTCAAACCAGGTATTTCTCGAAACTATCCTGCTATTCCTACTCTGACTAGCACGTGGCACTGGTAGAAATCCAGAGATTACCACCTTTGAGGTCCTACTTTTTAATTTAACTCCTCGCTCCCTAAATTCAGCTTGCAGGACCTCATCCCGTTTTTTACCTATATTGTTGGTACCTATATGCACCATGACAGCTGGCTGTTCACTCCACCCCTCCAGAATGCCCTGCAGCCGCTCCGAGACATCTTTTGATCCTTGCACCAGGGAGGCCACATATCATTCTGGAGTCTCCTTTGCGGCCGCAGAAATACCTAGCTATTCCCCTTACAATTGATTCCCCTACCACTATCACTCTCCCACTCTTTTTCCTGGCCTCCTGTGAAGCAGAGCCACCCACGGTGCCATGAACTTGGCTGCTGCTGCATTCCCCTCATGAGCCACCTCCCTCAACAGTATATCTCTTTTGGAGGGAGGTGACCGCAGGGGACCCCTGCACTACCTTCCTTCCACTGCTCTGCCTGCTGGTCACCCATTCCCTATCTGCCTGAGTAACCTTTACATGCGGTGTGACCAACTCACTAAATGTGCTATTCACGTTATCCTCAGCATCACGGATGCTCCAGAGTGAATTCATGCGCAGTTCCAGTGCTGCAATGCGGTCTGACAGGAGCTGCAGCTGAACAGATTTCCTGCACACATAGTAGCCAGGGATACTGGAAGTGTCCCTGATTTCCCACATAGCACAGGAGGAGCATGGCGTGGGTCTGGGCTCTCCTGTCATGACTTAACCCTTAGATTGACTTAATTTGGCAACAATGCCAAAGGTTTCCTACTGATAAGAAAAGAAGAAAAGAAGTAATTCGGTTGTGAACAGATTGCCTTTTGCAGACAATATCTCCTATTGATAAACTCAGAGTCTGCTCGAGCACAGAGCTCTCAGCTTTTAATCCGTGGTCTTCATAAGAGTTAATGAAGTTTTCTTGTTGATTTGTTCTCTGGTGTCGATTTACTCGTTTTCTTCGCCTGATTTCCCTGCGGTCCAATGAAATTCTCGCAGCAGATTTCTCAATAATAACTTGACTTTTCCGCACAGGAGTTCTAGTTTGATGGATTTGGAACTATTTCGTTGAAGGATTGAGTTGATTTTGTTCTGTAAATCTCTCGCTAGCGTCTTTATGGTCAACACAAGTTTAACTGTTGTGTTTTCAAGCAGCCAATAACTTTATTTCAAAAGCCCACTGTCCCAGCTGACGACATCACTGGTGCTGATGATGTAATCATTGACCCAGTCGTGTAGATGTGGGTTGATGTTTAAAATGGTTGAAAATTATTTTCCAGAAAGCCCATCAAAACTAATCAACATAAAAATGGAGATTAGATGGACATGTGCTCCCAGTGGGGATTTCTGCTGGTCTCCATATACGAACATAAGAAATAGGAGCAGGAGTCGGCCAATCGGCCCCTCGAGCCTGCTCTGCCATTCAATAAGATCATGGCTGATATGATCTTGGCCTCAACTCCAATTTTATGCCTGCTCCCCATAACCCTCTACTCCCCTATCATTGAAAACTCTGTCTATCTCCACCTTAAATATATTCAATGACCCTGCCTCAAAAGCTCTATGTGGTAGAGAATCCCGAAGACTCACGACCCTCTTGGAGAAGAAAATCCTTCTCACCTCTGTTTTAAATGTGCGACCCCTTATTTTGAAACTATGTCCCCTAGTTCTAGATTACTCCACTAGGGGATACATCCTCTCTGCATCAAACCTGTCAAGCCCCCATAGAATCTTCGGTTTCAATAAGATCACCTCTCATTCGTCTAAACTCCAGTGAGTATAGGCCCAACCTGCACAAGTTTTGTTCACTTCCCCATTCCCCACAGGCACTCTGTGCTCGAAGTCTGTAATGGACACATGATAATAAGAAATAGGAGCTGGAGTAGGCCAATCAGACCCTTGAGCCTGCTGCGCCATTCAATAACATCATGGCTGAACTTCTACCTCAACACTGTCCTGTGCTATCCCCATAGCCATTGTCCCTTAACATGCAAAAATCTATCGATCTCTATCTTGAATATACTCAATGACTGAGCAGGCACAGACCCCGGGGTAGGGAATTCAAATGATTCCCCACCCTCTGAATGAAGACATGTCTCCTCATCTTAATCCTAAGTGGCCAACACCTTATTCCAAGACTGCAACCCCTGGTTCTAGACTCCCCAACCAGGGGAAACATCCTCCCTGCATTTCCTTGTCAAGCCCTGTCAGAGTTTTGTATGTTTCAATGAGATCACCTCTCTACTCTAGGCCTATTCTACTCAATCTCTCCTAATAGGACCTAATCTCCCCTCCTGCCTCCATCCCAGGATTCAGTCTGGTGAACCTTCGTTGCATGCTCTCTGTGCCCTGTATATCCTTCCTTAGGTAAGACCAAAACTATACACAGGAGTCCAGGTTTGGTCTCAACAAGGCCCTACATAATTACAGTAAAACTTCTTTACCTCAAATCCTTTTATAATAAAGGACGACATTCCATTTGCTTTCCTAATTGCTTGCTGTCCCTGCATATTAACGTTCAGTGATTGGTGCACAGGGACACCCAGATCCGTCTAATCACCAACATTTCCCCATCTCTCACCATTTAAAAAATACTCTGCTTTTCTATTTTTCCTACCAAAGTGGATAACTTCACATTTCTCCACATGTTATTCCATTTGCCGTGGTTCTTGCCCTCTCACATAGCCTGTCTACATTCTCTTCAAGTCTCTTTGCATCCTCCTCACAATTTACATCCCCAACTAGCTTTGTGTCATCAGCAAACTTGGACATATCACACCTGGTCCCCTCATCCAAATCATTGATAGAGATTATGAATAGCTGGGGGCTAATGACAGATTATCGCATTTTCCATACTACTGATATCAGGCTAACTGGTCTGTAGTTCCCCATTTTCTCACTCCCTCATTTATTAAATAGCAGGGTTATATTCGCTACCTTCCAGTCTGCGGGAACCGTTATAGAATCTATGGAATTTTGGAAGATGACAACCAATGCATCCACTATCGCTATAGCCACCACTTTCGACACCCTAGGATGTAGGCCGTCAGGTCCAGGGGATTTATTGGATTTCAGTCCCATTAATTTCTCCAGTTCTTCTTTTTTTTACTAATACTAATTTCTTTCAGATCCTAATTCTCGCTAGACCCTTGGTACTCCATTATTTCCTGGAGGTTTTTTGTGTCTTCTTCCATGAAGACATACACAAAGTATTTCTTTAATTTCTCCTCCATTCCCTTATTCACCATTATAATTTCTCCTGTCTCAGCCTGTAGGGGGCCCACATTGACTTTGGCTAATCGTTTCCTTTTTACATACCTGTCGAAGCTTTTAGTCTCTCATTTTCTATTTTCCCTTTCCTTTTCAATTTCTTGGTCCTCCTTTGCTAAATTCTGAAATCCTCTCAATCCTCCGGCCTACTGCTCTATTTGGAAAAATTATAAGCCTCTTCCTTCGATTTAATACTAATTTAAACTTCTCTTGTTAGCCACGGTTGGAGCACTTTTCTTGTGGGGCTTGTGTGCCTTAAATGAATGTATGGTTATTGTAAATTATGTATTAATTCCTTAAATGCTGGCCATTGCTTGTCTATCGTCAGACATTTTAATGTAGTTTTCCAATCTAACTTAGCCATCTCTCCCCTCATGTATACATACATAGTTTCTTTGTTTAGATTCAAGACTCAAGTTTCAGATTTAAATAAATCACTTTCAAACTTAATGTAAAATTCTATCATATTATGGTCACTCTTCCCAAGGGCCGCTTTATTACAAGGTTATTAATTAACTCTTTCTCATTGCAAAATACTCGATCCAAAATGGCCTGTTCTCCAGTTGGTGCCATAACTTATGATTTCGAAAACCATCTTGTACACATTCCATGAATTCGTCCTTCACACTATTATTGCAAGTTTGGTTTGCTCAGCCTATATGTTGGTTAATCTCCCCCAGGATTTCTGTATTACCCTCGTTACATGCACCTCTAATTTTGTGGAGTTATACTGTGCCCTACATTACCACTTCTGTTCGAGGTCCTATAAACAACTCCCAGCAAAGGCTTCTGCCTCTTGCTGTTTCTTTGCACCACCCAAACTGATTCTACTTCTTGGTTTTTAGAGCTAAGATCCTTTCGCTAATGTCTTCATTATCAGATATCCCTCCTCCTTTTTCATTTCGCCTATCTCTTCTAAAAGTTAAATATCATGGAATATTTAGTTCCCAACCATGGTCACTTTGCAACCATGTCTCTGTAATGTCTGT
The DNA here is from genome assembly GCF_044704955.1 of Pristiophorus japonicus. Classification (NCBI taxonomy): domain Eukaryota; kingdom Metazoa; phylum Chordata; class Chondrichthyes; family Pristiophoridae; genus Pristiophorus; species Pristiophorus japonicus. Next base: position 35,165 of record NW_027254377.1, on the reverse strand, counting down.
TAGATCAAACCTATTAAGTTCTGTTTGCACTAGTAATTCATCTATTTTGTTTCTGCGACAGCACCTCCCAAATCTGCCACCTCTAACACCCAGAAGGTCAAGGGCAGCAGGTGCATAGTAATATCAGCACCTCAAGGTTCCCACCCAAGTCACACACCATTCTGACTTAGAAATATATCGGCATTCCTTCATTGTCGCTGGGTCAAAATCGTGGAACTCCCTCCCTAACAGCACTGTGGGAGGACCTTCACCACACGGACGGCAGAGGTTCAAGAATGTGGCTCACCATCACCTCCGAAAGGGCAATCCGTGATGGGCAATAAATGTCCAACTTACAGTGACACCCACATTCCGCGGATAAATAAAACAAGAATATCCTTAATTTGTGACTAACTGAGCAATATGATAACCATGAGCTGCCGTTTGATGACGTACCACATACGAGGCGTGTTAACAACATTGAATGACATGGGATAAAAGGGCAGCATGGATACATTATTGGCAAAGGGACAACAAGCAGAGAGCTGTGGTGAATGGCTGTGTTTCGGACTGGCGGAGGATGTACAGTGACGTTCAAGGTTCAGTCCTCGGACCACTGCTGGCTTTGATAGATATTAATGAATTGCACTTGGGGGAGCAGGGCGCAAGTTTACAATTTGCCGAAAGCACGAAACTTGGAAGCGTGGCGAAAAGTGAGGAAGGTAGCAATAGACTTCAAGAAGACATAGACCGGCTGGTGGCATGCGCGGACAAAGGGCCGATAGAATTCAGTGCAGAGAATTGTAAGGTGATATGTGTTGTAGCAAGAATGAAAAGAGACCGTACAAACTCAATGGTACAATTTTAAAGGGGGAGCAAGAACAGACAGATCTGGGAGTGTTTGTGCACAAATCTTTGAAGGTGTTGGATAAGCTAATAAAGCAGTTAGCAAAGCATATGGGACGCCGGGCTTTATACATGAGAACACAAGAAATCGGAGCAATTTTGCCCCTTGAGCCTACTCCGCCATTAAATAGTATCATGGCTGATCTGATCTTGGCCTCAACTCCACTTCCCTGCCCACTTTCCATATCCCTTGACTTGGTTATCATTCAAATATTCATCTACCTCCACCTTAAATATATTCAATGGCCCACCCGCCAGAGCTCTCTGGGTACAAGAGTTCCAAAGATTCATGACCATCTGAGAGAATAAATTCATCCTCATTACCATTTTAAATGGGCAACCCCTTATTCTGGAACTATGCCTCCGGGTTCGAGATTCCCCCTCGAGTGGAAACGTCCTAACTGCATCATCCGTGTCAAGCCCCCTCAGAATGTTATAATTTGCAGTAAGATCACATCTCATTCCTCCAAACGCCAATGAGTATATGCCCAACCAGCTCAATATTTCTTCATAAGGCAACCCCTTCATCTCAGCAATCAACCTCATGCACCTCCACTGAAATGCCTCCAATGCAATATATCCCTCCTTAAATAAGGAGACCAACCTGCACGCAATACTCCAGGTGTGGTCTCACCAACGCCCTGTACAGTTGTAGCAGGACTTCCCTACTTTTATACTCCATCCCCCTTGCAATAAAGACTAACATTCCATTTGCTTTCCTGCATGCTATGTTTTTTCCATGCATATTAACCCCCAGATCTTAACCTATCTATATAGTTTTGCATATTATTTGCATCCTCCTCACAACTTTTTTTCCCACCTATCTTTGTATCCTCAGCAAATTTGGCTACAGTACACCCGGTCCATTCATCAAAGTCATTTATATAGCTGGTAAATAATTGAGGACAAACACTGATCTCTGTGGCACCCCTCCAGTTACAGTTTGCCACCTCTCTGTTATTTGTTAGTTAACCAATCGTCTATCCATGCTAATATATGACCCCCAACCCCCGATCACTTATCATGTGCAGTAACCTTCTATGTGGCAGCTTATCGCATGTTCCCTGGAAATCCAAATACATTGCATCTACTTGTTCCCCGTTAACCACCCTGCTCGTTGCATCCTCAAAGAACTCTATAGCAAATTTGTCAAACACGATTTCACTTTTATAAAACCATGCTGACTCTGCTTGATTGTATTATGATTCTCTAAATGGCCTGATACTATTGGATTCCAGCATAACTGATCTATAGTTTACCGCTTTCTGTCTTCCTCCTTTATTTAATAGGGCCGTTACATTTGCCGTTAAAATCGGGGATGCTCAAGGGGCCAGTATGAGGAGCGCAGATATCTTGGGGAGTTGTGGGGCTGGAGGAAATGACAGAGATAGGGAGGAGCGCCACCATGGAGGGGTTTGAGAAATTAAGGAATGTAATTTTTAAATCAAGGCATTGCTTAAGCAGGAAACAGTGTCGGTCAGTGAGCACAGTGGTGATGGGTGAATGAGACTTATTCTGTGTTAGGACATGGGCAGCAGAGTCTTGGATGACCTCACGTTTACATAAGGTACACCGTGGAAGGCCAGCCACGGCAAGTCTAGAGGTAACAAATGCATGGATGAGGATTTCAGCAGCAGATGACCTGAAGCAGGAGCAGGGTCAGGTGATGTTATGGAGCTGGAAATAGGCAGTCTTAGTGATGCCACGGATATGTGGTCAGAAGCTCACCTCAGGGTCCAATATTGCACCAAGGTTGCAAACAGTTTGGTTCAGCCTCAGACATGTGGCAGGGAAAGGGAAGGAGTCGGTGGCTGCGAAATGCACAAGGTTCCACAAAAGAGACTGTTAGCTAAAATGAGTGAAATTGAAGGCAAATTATTGGAGTGGTTAGAAGATTGTTTAGATGGTCGAAGACAGGGAGTAGGGATAATGTGAATATATTCGAATTGGAATGTCGAACTAGTGGTGTCCCACAAGGATCTGTGCTGGAGGATCAACTATACACTCTATTTATTAATGACATGGACAACATTACAGAGAGCCAAATATCTAAGTTTGCCGATGGTACAAAGTATGTCGTGTATATATAGTAAGTAGTGTAGATATAGGCACAACATTACAAAGATAAATTGATAGATTAAGTGAGCGAACAAGGCTGTGGCAGATGGATTATAAAACACACAAGCGTGACTTCATCCATTTTGAACCTGAGAGAAATAGATCGAGTATTTTTTGAGTGGTATAAAGCTGGGAGCCGTGGGTAGATTTCGGGGCCCATGTACATACACTAAAATATAGTAGTCAGGTGCAAAATATATTCACAAAGGCTAAAATAATTTTAGTCTTTAGATCTACAGTGCTGGAATATAAAGAAGAGAATGTATTACTAAACTATAAAAAGCCCTGATTACATCATATCTGCAGTATTGTGCACAGTTCTGGGCACCGCACCTTAGAAATGATATATTGGCCGTGGAGAATGTTACCAGGGCTCCGTGTTAAACTGTGAGGATAGATTAAATAAACTAGGCTTCTGGTCCTTGGAATACAGCAGGTTAGGGAGCGATTTCATTGGGTGTATTGGACTTGGAAAGGAATTGAAGGGTAGATGGAGAGACACACTTTCCGCTGGCGGAGGACTCTAAGACAAGGGAACACAACCTTAAAATCCCAATCTGGCCATTCGGGAGAAACGTTGGGAAACACTTCTTCACTCAAAGGGTGGTAGAAGTGAGGAGCTCTCTCCCACAAAATGCAGCAGATGCTATCTCAATGAATTATTTTAAATCTGAGGTAGATGAAGGTTTTCTTGCCAAGGGTATTACAGGATATGGAGCCAAGGCGTGAGGACACAGATCAGCCACAATCTCATTGACTGGAGGAATAGGCTCGAGGGGTTGATACATATTAATGCTTGGGGGTCACCAGACACCAGAGGGCGCCGCAGTCGGAGGTCATGGGGGTTTACACATGTGGCATGCGTGCTTGGTCATCTGTTTCTAAGCTGGGTGTCTTTGTCACGCAGACACTCTCGGGCTGGAATAAAGATGGATCAGGTTGCACCTGAGTGAGTTTACAGCAACAAGACTCTTGAGTCATTACAATTGGCGACGAGGTAATTTAAGACCCTTCGCACGCACAACGGGCACATTGGAAATCCTGGAGAGATTTGTGAAGGGTGAGGATTGGACGGATTTTGTCGACCGCCTGGATCAGTATTTTGTGGCCAACGGCATGGAGGCAGAGACCTACACAGTTAAGCACAGGGCAGTTCTCCTCACCGTTTGTGGTCTGAAAATTTACGGCCTCAGAAAGAATCTTCTCTCGCCTATACTTTCGGTGGAAAAAGTGTATGAAGAATTGTGTACGTTGGTGGGTAACCATCTGAAGCCACAGAGGGGATCATCACATCACGCTACCGTTTCTACACACATGTTCGTGCTGAGGGTGAGGATGTGTTGGGATTAATTGCCGACCTGCGACGTCTTGCTGAGCCGTGTAAGTTCAGGAACATGCTGGAAGACATGCTGCGTGATGTCTTCGTGCTGGGCATCAGCCATGATGCGATCCTCAGGAAGCTGTTGGCTGCAGAGACGCTGGATTTGAAAAAGGCCATCGCGACTGCCCAGGCTTGCATGACGACGGATGATAATTTGAGGCAGATATTATCGATGAGTCAGAGTTCCACGGCAAGTACTGTAAACAAGATGGCGCCGTTTTCGGACAGAGCTGCTTACACGAAACCTGCCGCTGCTCAGAGCCCGCCAACTGCTTCGAACCAGATTTCACCCTGTTGGCATTGTGGGGGCAATCATCAGCATCATCAGTGTGAGTTTAGACAATATTCATCAAATGAATGTTCGAAAGTGGGGCATCTTCACAGGATGTGTCAGTTTCCCCTCTTTATGCTCTGCAGATAAAGGCAGCATTAGACAACAAACTCATTTCTCCTCCACTGGTTTGTAACAGGTAACTGTCGGTTGAGCACACGATTTGACAACTAGACTTGTTGATCAAGCCTCATTGACAAAGGCAACAAAACTGCCCACCAGCACCAGGTGTCTCTCACTTGTTGATCCCAAATTTTCAGCAGCTGGGACAACATGAATTCAGATCCACCGAGATTTGAACTTGAATCACTGGATTCAGAATCCAAAGTGCTGACCATTACACCATGGAACCAACCATGGCAAAAAATTGGAAACATTTCCCAAAACAACAAAACCATCTGCAACATTACACTTTGGCTCGGCCTTTTCTCATCCACACCGTCAGTTTCCCCACTTTACGCTCTGCTAATTATCGATGCAGAGCAATTCACACAGATACCGTCGAGGCTATGGGTTCTCAAGTAGCTGTTTCTGTTTCACACTGTTCATCACAGCTTGTACTTCAGTCTTGCCAGGTAAAAAGTGCGTTGGCATTGCAATGCATTAATGTAAAATGCTTGGCATGAAAAGAAAATGCAACGTTTTGTCGAGTGCATATTCATCCTGCTGATTGCATATTGCACAGATAATCTCAGCACACACTGTGCAGGCAAAAGCAGCATTAGACGACAAACTGATTTCTCCTCCGCTGACTTGTAACAGGTGTAGGGGGTGGTCTCGGAGGTCACGTTCACCTCTGACCTTCTGAGCGGTTCGAATTGCTCCCATTCCCTGAGTTCTCGACTTTGGATTTTTTGGGGATGTGACAAAGTGCAAGAGACAACTGGTTTGGTGCAAGAAACTTTAATTTTATTCAGGAAAGATAAGTACAATGTCAAAACATACAATCTCTAGAATAAGGAACACTTTATTACACATGCAAAAGGGGTTACAGAAAATAATACACCTCCCTCCTCCCAATACCTAAATCTGACTCGGTTAAACTCTAGGGCAACGGGGATAATGCTCACCAATCCTCTTATTGACAGTTAGCGGTGGATCACGGTTTCAGGGTTCGCTGGACTCTGTAGGTTCTGCTTGTCGAACCCCGAACATCGTGGAAGATTTCTTACTGCATAGTCTTCAGTTGGGTGGAGTCCGCTGATGCAGTAGGGCATGTTTTGGATTTATGGGGTGAGTATCCACTTTGCTCTGGTAGGAGTGGGTTGTAAAGTTCCTTTCGGTAATGTTTTACCAGTTGGCTGCTCAGGGATAGCTTGTAGAGTGAAAACAGCTTGCGAATATTCGGGTTTTCGTCGAGTTGACTTCAGTTTGGAAGTCGTTGTTCACAGTGGCTCAATATTGCCAATTTGGTTGCTGGTAATATCTTGTTGGTTGTTTCTTGAGCCTCTTGCTGCCGCGGCATGCTTGGTGTCCTGGTTGTTAAAAATAAGATAACATAAGAATTAGAAACAGGAGTAGGCCATCTAGCCCCTTGAGCCTGCTCCGCCATTCAAAAAGAACATGGCTGATCTGTTTGCGATGCTGTCTTGGTCAATGTTCTGAAGATACCAGGTTAATGAAAGCTGGTGTGCTGATCTTGAAGTCTGCCAGGTCTGAAGTATATGAAGCTGGTGTAGGAGCAAAGGTGGCTACTTCACTGTAAAACAGGGCCTCAATTATACCTTGAGAGCCTTGCGAATGTGCGCGCCAAATCAAACCCAATTCTTTGTCTTAATTTTGGATTGGTAATTCTTTGTTGGATTTTGGCGGGCTCGTTAACAGTAACGTGTTTTAGGATGTGTCGATCGGTTGAATTCGAATCGTAATTATATGAATTATATTCGGTGTTTACGTTGTCTGCCTAGGCCTGGGTTTTCCATGCAGGCCGGAAGGTGATTAACATTATGCATGTGTGGATGGGTTTCATTCTTGGAGCTATCGCTGGCTATCTCTGGGTCAATTGTTGCTATGTTAATGTCTCCTCGGGAGCAGAGTTTTGGAGTTTACACAGTTCCGCATACAATTTGTTTTAGCTCGAATATCCCAGACAGCTCCAATACCCAAAGACTGGTCTTTTAAGAGATTACTGTTCCCCTGGAACATTTGCAGTCCTTTTCCCTTGCAGACTCATGCAACCTTTAAAATCCCAAAGTTCATTTTAAGCGATTCCAAAATGAGCCTTCCTTAGAGTTTCTTTGTACAGAGGGGGAATCTGTGAATTTTGAGAGAACTCGAGTTTTACACAGGTAACTGACGGTTGAGCACACGATTTGACAACGAGACTTGTAGATCAAGCAACAATGACAAAGGCAACAAAACTGCCCACCAGCACCAGGTGTCTTTCATTTGTTTGTCTCAAAATTTCAGCAGCTGGGACAACAAGATCTGAACTCGGATCACTGTATTCAGAGGCTAGAGTGCTGAACATTACACCATGGAACTGACCATACCAAAGTCTTTGAAACAGTTCTCAAAAAGAACAAAATCATCTCCAACATTACACTTTGGCTCGGCCTTTTCTCATCCACAGCGTCAGTTTCCCCTCTTTAGGCTCTGCTAAATATCGATTTAGAGCAATTCACACAGATGCCGTCAGGTTTCTGGTCAATAGTGACCCCCAGGATGTTGATGGTGCGGGGTTCGGTGATGGCAATGACGTTGATAGCCGGGCCTGCTTAAGTTGCATGTTCCTGTCACTGATTGCTGCCAGGCTCCTGTTGGCTCCGCCCCGTGGGTTTATCTCGAACTTTAAACCACGAAACAGGTTCTCCTGAATTCCAAGGTGTGTACGGAAATCAACCACCAAAAGTCCTGTCATTAACCACAGGGGTTCCGGCAATTTTCTGATCGCAAAGCACTTTCAGTCCTTGTCCTTGTCCAGAAAATTGCAGAGGCGGAAAATGGGGAGCTTAATGACATTGAAAGGAGAACATTGTTGTTTGGTGCAGTTCCGTTCAGAGAAATGTTTCTAAAAGGAACTTTTTGCAGAGAGAGGGATTGAGCATTTCAGCTTGTTGCTGAACACTTCTCTCTGGGCACTGAGCTAAGCAGTAGTTTCTGTAGTGTAGTGGTTATCACGTTTGTCTCACATGCGAAATGACCTTAGTTTGATCCCAGGCAGAAATATTGTTTTTGAAACAAAAACTTGTGTGCGATAAAATTGAACAAAAGCAGTCCGGGTCACATTGTCGCATGATGCAAGCAACCTCGGACCCGGGCCAAAGCTCCCCGTACACCGAGCACACGCTCAGGAAAACCCCGGAGGAGAGGATATCCCGGGCACTGGGCTTTCCAGCAGCACTGGGCTTTCCAGCAACACTGAACAAGCGCCCGGTCTGAAACTTTCCAGAGCAATAACTTGCAACTGGCGCATTCACCAGTCAGGATGGCCGAGCGGTCTAAGGTGCTGCGTTCAGGTTACAGTTTCCTCTTGAGGCATGGGTTTGAAACCCACTCCTACCATTAATTGTATTTAATTACAAACTCATTTGTTTTGACACCACTCTGAAGTGCATTGGGACATCCATCTAACTTCATAAAATTATTCCACTTCAATTCCAAACGGTAATATCAAAGTTACTTCAGAAACAGCCTCGATCCCGGGTGGCTGTCGCGAAAGCAATGGTTTTGTGAAGTATTGAAAGGTGCCCTCGAAATATCTGGCACTGCTAATTTAAAAACACGGTTATAAGTTGTTTCAGTGCAAAAGAAGGCAGGCTCGAAGGGCCAAATGTCCGACTCCTGCTCCTGGTTCTTGTGTTCTTATGCAGAGCACAGAACAAATGATTAAATTATCAACTCTCCCTCAGTTCGCATTTCTTTCATTGTGCAAAAGAAGATTATGGGTTCATCAATAATGTTTTCCCGTGAAAACAACATAAGATTTAAGGAAAATTAATCACCCAACGTGGGGCTCGAACCCACGAGCGTGAGATTAAGAGTCTCATGCTCTACCGACTGAGCTAGCCGGGCTTCTCAACAGCTATCCTGTCAATCCCCTTCAGAATATTGTCCGTTTCAATGAGATCACCTCTCTTTCTTCTGAACTCCAGAGAGTATTGGCATATTCTACACAATCTCTCATCATAGGACAGTCCTCACATCCCAGGAATCAATCTGGTGAACCTCCGTTGCACCACCTCCAAGGCAAGTGTATCCTTCCTCAGATAAGGAGACCAAAACTGTGCGCAGTACTCCAGGTGTGGTCTCACCAGAGCCCTGTACAATTGCAGCAAGACTTCCTTACTCTTGTACTATGGGCTATTTATTAGGTACTATGGGCTGAATATCCTGTTTTTCTGCTGATTCTACGGTTGTATAAAAATTTATTAAAATTTGACAGTCACTTATTTGTATTTCCTTCAGTGTGCAACACATGTGGGTGGATTAATGATGATTGAAACAATTATTCAGTATCTCACAGACTTCAATTATTTTTGTCAACTTGCTCTGTAAAAATGCTTTCTGTGACCGAGAATCAAACCCAGACCACGGCAGTGAGAGCACCAGACCCGAAACCACTAGACTACCAGGGAACACTGCTTACAGACGCTGCGATAGCTTTAAATATAGTCAGCTTACAATCACAGCTGAGAATTGTGCGGTGACACGGCGTGTAACTGGATTTGCTGGGAGCAGCGTGGAGGCCCCGACCTGCGTGAGAACACCAGCGGCAGGTCGGGGCCATAAAAGGAGCGGTGAGCGGCGGCCTGGGAGCAGCGTGGTGGTGTACCACGGCAAGGTACAGCGCGAGCTGGTGCAGGAGGGCGACGGCAGCGAAGAGTGATGTCATCAAAGTCCAGGTCGGTGATTGGAGCGTGGGCAGGTACAGCAGGAGCAGTGAGAGACTGTGGAGGGATGTGATCGGGGCCCAGGGGTGGTGTGAGTTCAGGGCCAGGGGCCCAGGGACAGCACGGGCCAGCCCACACTGCGATATGTGTGTACACCAGATCCGTGCAGCAGAGCTGGTCTCCAGTTGTCTGGGCGTTCGAGCGGCGGGGAGGTGGAGCGAGCAGGGCCCTATAAAGGCCCAGCAGGAGTCGGGGATCGGCGGCAGTCGGAGGTGTAGCTGGAGGAGGAGCAGCGAGCAGCGAGCTACAGCTGGTGCAGGATCAAAAGTAAGAAAGAAGTTTAAAGTAATCGAAGGGTGACGTCACAACCAAGAGGGCAAGTGATTGGCTGGTTGAGTAGTGTGTAGTTTTCCTTTCGTTTTTCTTTCTTCTTGTTCTTAGCAGTAAGAAACCTTGTCATTGTTGAAAAATTAACTAATTTAAGGGTTCATTCATGGCAGGAGAGGCCAGACCTGTGTCATGCTCCACCCGAGCTATGTGGGAAGACAGCGACGCTTCCAGCATCCCTGACGACTGCATGTGCAGGGAGTGTATCCAGCTGCAGCTCCTGACAGACCACATTGTGGCACTGGAGCTGCACATGGATTCACTCTGGAGCATCCGCGATGCTGAGGAAGTCGTGAAGAGTACGTTTAGTGAGTTGGTCATACCACAGGTAAAGGTTACTCAGGCAGATAGGGAATGGATGACCAAAAGGAAGAGCAGTGGAAGGAAGGTACTGCAGGTGTCCCCTGCAGCCATCTCCCTCCAAAACAGATACACCACCTTGGGTACTGTTGGGGGAGATGACTCATCAGGGAAAGGCAGCAGCAGCCATCCATGGCACCAGGGTTGGCTCTGCTGCACAGGAGGGCAGGAAAAAGAGTGGGAGAGCTATAGTGATACGGGATTCTATTGTAAGGGGAATAGTTCGGCGTTTCTGCGGGCGCAAACGAGACTCCAGGATGGTATGTTGCCTCCCTGGTGCAAAAGTCAAGTATGTCTTGGAGCAGCCAAAGAGCATTCTGGAGGGGCAGGGCGAACAGCCAGCTGTCGTGGTGCATATAGGTACCCACGATATAGACAAAAAATGGGATGAGGTCCTACAAGCTCAGTTTAGGGATCTAGGAGTTAAATTAAAGAGTAGGACATCAAAGGTAGTAATGTCACGATTGCTACCAGTGCCATGTGCTAGTCAGAGTAGGAATTGCAGGATAGCTCAGATGAATACGTGGCTTGAGGAGTGGTGCAGAAGAGAGGGATTCAAATTCCTAGGACATTGGAGCTGGTTCCGGGGGAGGTAGGACCAGTACAAACCAGACAGTCTGCACCTGGGCAGGATTGGAACCAATGTCCTTGGGGCAGTTTTTGATAGTGCTATTGGGAAGAGTTTAAACTAATATGGCAGGGGGATGGGAACCTTTGGAGGGAGACAGAGGGAAGTAAAATGGGGCAGAAGCAAAAGATAGAAAGAAGAAAAGTAAAAGTGGAGGACAGAGAAACCCAAGACAAAAATCAAAAAGGGCTACATTACAGTAAAAGTCTAAAGAGACAAAGTGTATTAAAACGATAACCTGAAGGCTCTGTGCCTCAATGCGAGGAGTATTCGTAATAAGGTGGGCGAATTAACTGCGCAGGCAGCTATTAATGAATATGATATAATTGAGATTATGGAGACATGATTCCAGGTTGATCAAGGTTGGGAGCTCAACATCCAGAGGTATTCAATATTCAGGAAGGATAGACAGAAAGGAAAAGGAGGTGGGGTAGCGTTGCTGGTTAAAGAGGAAATTAATGCAGTAGTAAGGAAGGACATTAACTTGGATGATGTGGAATCTGTATAGGTAGAGCTACGGAATACCAAAGGGCAGAAAACGCGAGTGGGAGTTGTGTACAGACCAGCAAACAGCAGTAGTGAGGTTGGGGACAGCATCAAACAAGAAATTAGGGATGCGTGCAATCATGGGCGACTTTAATCTGCATATAGATTGGACAAACCAAACTGGTAGAAATACGGTGGAGGAGCATTTCGTGGAGTGTATTAGAGATGGTTTTCTAGATTAATATGTCGAGGAACCAACTCGAGGGCTGGCCATCCTCGACTGGGTGATGTGTTATGAGAAAGGACTAATTAGCAATCTTGTTGTGCGAGGCCCCTTGGGGAAGAGTGATCATAATATGGTAGAATTTTTATTAAGATGGAGAGTGACACAGTTAATTCAGAGACTCAGGTCCTGAACTTAAGGAAAGGTAACTTCGATGGTATGAGGCATGAATTGGCTAGAATAGACTGGCGAATGATACTTAAAGAGTTGACAGTGGATAGACAATGGCAAACATTTAAAGATCACATGGATGAATTTCAACAATTGTACATCCCTGTCTGGAGTAAAAATAAAATGGAGAAGGTGGCTCAACCGTGACTAACAAGGGAAATTAGGAATAGTGTTAAATCCACGGAAGGGGCATATAAGTTGGCCAGAAAAAGCAGCAAACCTGAGAACTGAGAGAAATTTAGAATTCCGCAGAGGAGGACAAGGATTTAATTAGGAAGGGGAAAATAAGAGTATGAGAGGAAGCTTGCTGGGAACATAAAAACTGACTGCAAAAGCTTCTATAGATATGTGAAGCGAAAAAGATTAGTGAAGTCAAGACGGAGTTAGATATGGCCCTTGCGGCTAAAGGGATCAAGGGGTATTGAGAAATGATCAGCCAAGATCTTATTGAATGGTGGTGCAGGCTTGAAGGGCCGGATGGCCTACTCCTGCACCTATTTTCAATGTTTCTATGATTTTATGTTTCTATGTCCCTTGCAATCAGAATAATGTGAATTTATAATGGAGAACAAGGAAATGGCAGACCAATTGAACAAATACTTTGGTTCCGTCTTCATGAAGGAAGACACATATAACCTTCCGGAAATACTAGAGGACCGAGCGTCTTGCGAGAAGGAGGAACTGAAGGAAATCCTTATTAGTCAGGAAATTGTGTTAGCAAAATAAATGCGATTGAAGGCCAATAAATCCCCAGGGCCTGATAGTCTGCACCCAGAGTACTTAAGGAAGTGGCCCTAGAAATAGTGGATGCATTGATGATCATTTTCCAACATTATATAGACTCTGGATCAGTTCCTATGAATTAGAGGGTAGCTGATATAACCCCACTTTTTAAGAAAGGAGGGAGAGAGAAAACGGAATTATAGACTGGTTAGCCTGACATCGGTAGTGGGGAAAATGCTGGAATCAATTATTAAAGATGTAATAGCAGCGCATCGGGAAGGCAGTGACAGGATCCATCCAAGTCAGCATGGATTTATGAACTGGAAATCATGCTTGACAAATCTTCGAGAATTTTTTGAGGATGTAACCTTTAGAGTGGACAAGGGAGAACCAGTGGATATGGATGTGGACTTTCAAACAGCTTTTGACAAGGTCCCACACAAGAGATTAATGTGCAAAATTAAATAAATGGTATTGGGGTAATGTATTGACGTCGATAGAGAACTGGTTGGCAGACAGGAAGCAAAGAGCAGGAATAAACAGGTTCTTTTCAAAATGGCAGGCAGTGATTAGTGGGGTATCGCAAGGTTTAGTTCTGGGACCCCAGCTCTTTAAAATATACATTAAGAATTTAGACGAAGGAATTGAATGTAATATCTCCAAGTTTGCAGATGACACTAAGCTGGGTGGCAGTGTGAGCTGTGAGGAGGAAACTAAGAGGCGGCAGGGTGAATTGGACAGGTTAGGTGAGTCGGCAAATGCATGGCAGATGCAGTATAATGTGGATAAATGTGAGGTTATCCACTTTGGTGGCAAAAACAGGAAGGCAGAATATTACCTGGATTGTGAGAGATTAGGAAAAGGGGAGGTGCAATGAGACCTGGGTGTCATGGTACATCAGTCATTGAAAGTTGGCATGCAGGTATAGCAGGCAGTGAAGAAGTTAAATGGCATGTTGGCCTTCAGAGCGAGAGGATTTGAGTACAGGAGCAGGGAGGTCTTACTGCAGTTGTACAGGGCCTTTGTGAGGACACACCTTTGATCTCTTAATACACCTTTGATCTCCTAATCTGATGAAGGGCTGTTGAGAGAGTGCAGCGAAGGTTCACCGGACTGATTCCCGAGATGGCAGGAGGGAGATGGGGAAACAATTAACGTGTGCCTATTCCAGAGACTTCAGACTGGATCGACTAGGCTTATATTCACTGGAATTTAGAAGAATGAGAGGGGATCTCATAGAAACATATAAAATTCTGATGGGATTGGACAGGTTAGATGCAGGAAGAATATTCCCAATGTTGGGGAAGTCCAGAACTAGGAGACACAATCTAAGGATAAGGGGTAAGCCAGTTAGGACTGAGATGAGGAGAGACTTCTTCACTTAGAGAATTGTGAACCTATGGAATTCTCCACCACAGAAAGTTGTTGAGGCCAGTTCATTCGATGTGTTCAAAAGGGAATTAGATGCGGCCGTTACGGCTAAAGGGATCAAGTGGTGTGGAGAGAAAGCAGGAATGGGGAACTGAAGTTGCATGATCAGCCATGATCATATTGGATGGTGGTGAAGGCTCGAAGGGCCTGCACCTGCACCTATTTTCTATGTTTCTATGTTTCTATTATGCTTGAACTGTTTAAAACTGTAGTTAGGCCAAAGCGAGAGTACTGAGCACTGTTCTGGTCACCAAATCACAGGAAATGTTAATTGAACTGCAAAGTGTACAACGGAGATTCACAAGGATGTTGCCAGGACCGGACAATTTTAGCCATGAGTCAAGATTGGATAGCCCGCGGTTGTTTACTGTGGAACAGAGAATGCGGAGGGGGAGACTTGATTGCAGTGCATGAAATGATGTGGGGCCCAGATAGAGTGGATTAGGATGGAACTAATTCCCTCAGCAGAGATGGAAATTACCAAGCGGGAGAGAATTAAATAAAGATTTGAAGGATTAGAGAGGATTAGTGAAGAACACTTCTGAACCCAAACACTAGTGTGGGTTTGGAGGTCACTGCCTGAATGGTGGTAAATGCAGAAAGCCGCATCATATTTACAAAGTGTTTGGTTATGCACGAGAAGTGCTGTAACTGACACGGCTACGGACCAAGAGCTGGAAAGTGGGATTAGGCTGGAGAGCTCCTTTTCAGCCCACATAGACACGGTGGGCCCAATGGCTGCTCTCTGTGCTGTAACTTTCTATGATTCTACCATTCCCAGTATTTCCTTATAAGTTTTTTAAGAAAAGGAAATTATGTCATTCTTTTAGGAATGTGAGACTTTTGTCTCCGGGTCTTCTGGGCTTTATCTGATTGGGAATTGTGCTCATGTTATTAAAAGTCTTGCTGTGAAAGTTGTTGATATCATCTGTTTGTTCAGTAACTGTAACTAAACCCAGTCAGCAGGGGCGATGTTATAACTGGATGGATTCTCTCGCCTATAAATAAGAGGAATCTTCTCATTGTCTCAATCGGTGAATTGCTCCCAGCGTTAATACCAACCATCGATTCATCGATTCTAATCGCAAGGGAAAATGTCTCTTGGTTTTCTCATCAAGCTCCAGATTTTATGGGCAATTTTTGATGTCCAAAAGATTTATGATCCTCTGCTGGCTGCAGTGGGTGTCCCTGGTATGTTCCTCCTTTCAGCCGGTATTTCAACAACCCGAGATTAACAGTAAATGGCTTCTTAGTCCCTGTGTCCAGCTTTTTATTCAATTACTTTCCTTGCAGTATAGCAACGAATAAACTTCAAAAATGCATCGATGTCTGAAAACACTTTGGGGCATCCTGTGGTCATGAAAGGTGCTGCACTCCGGCAATTCATTCATTCATTCATTGATAGAAACATAGAAACATAGAAAATAGATGCAGGAGTAGGCCATTCGGCCCTTCGAGTCTGCACCGCCATTCAATGAGATCATGGCTGATCATTCCCTCAGTACCCTTTCCTGCTTTCTCCCCATATCCCTTGATCCCTTTAGCCGTAAGGGCCATATCTAACTCCCTCTTGAATATATCCAATGAACTGGCCTCAACAACTCTCTGCGATACAGAATTCCACAGGTTAACAACTCTCTGAGTGAACAAGTTTCTCCTCATCTCAGTGCTAAATGTCCTACCCCTTATCCTAAGATTGTGTCCCCTGGTTCTGGACTTCCCCAACATCGGGACCATTCTTCCCGCATCTAACCTGCCCAGTCCCGTCAGAATCTTATATGTTTCTATGAGATCCCCTCTCATCCTTCTAAACTCCAGTGTATAAAGGCCCAGTTGATCTTGTCTCTCCTCATATGTCAGTCCAGCCATCCTGGGAATCAGTCTGCAGAACCTTCGCTGCACTCCCTCAATAGCAAGAACGTCCTTCCTTAGGTTAGGAGACCAAAATTGAAGACAATATTCCAGTTGAGGCTTCACCAAGACCCTGTACAAGTGCAGTAAGACCTTCCTGCTCCTGTACTCAAATCCCCTAGCTATGAGGGCCAACATACCATTTGCCTTCTTCACCGCCTGCTGTACCTGCATGCCAACTTTCAATGACTGATGAACTATGACACCCAGGTCTCATTACACCTCCCCTTTTCCTAATCTGCTGCCATTCAGATAATATTCTGCCTTCGTGTTTTTACCCCCAAAGTGGATAACCTCACATTTATCCACATTATACTGCATCTGCCATGCATTTGCCCACTCACCTAACCTGTCCAAGTCACCCTGCAGCCTTTAAGCATCCCCCTCACAGCTCACACCGCCACCCAGTTTAGTGTCATCTGCAAACTTGGAGATATTACACTCAATTCCTTCATCTAAATCGTTGATGTATATTGTAATGAGCTGGGGTCCCAGCACTGAGCCCTGCGGCACTCCATTCGTCACTGCCTGCCATTCTGAAAAGGACCCGTTTATCCCTACTCTCTGCTTCCTGTCTGCCAACGAGTTCTCTATCCACATCAGTGCATTACCCCCAATACCATGATCTTTGATTTTGCACACCAATCTCTTGGGTGGGACCTTGTGAAAAGTCTTTTGAAAGTCCAAATACACCACATCCACTGGTTCTCCCTTGTCCACTCTGCGAGTTACTTCCTCAAAAAATTCCAGAAGATTCGTCATTCATCATTAATCCATGCTGACTTGGACCGATCCTATCACTGCTTTCCAGATGCGTTGCTATTTCGTCCTTAATGATTGATTCCAACATTTTCCCCATGACTGATGTCAGGCTAACCGGTCTATAATTACCTGTTTTCTCTCTCCCTCCTTTTTAAAAAAGTGGTGTTACATTAGCTCCCCTCCAGTCCATAGGAACTGATCCAGAGTCGATAGACTGTTGGAAAATGACCACCAATGCATCCACTATTTCTAGGACCACTTCCTTCAGTACTCTTTTTTCCTTCCTTTCTCCTGCCTCTCTGTTGTTTTGTGAATCGCTCCTGTGTGTGTTTGATTCTGGTCCATGCTGCACTGATGTGAACTCCCATTCATTGCTAGCAGTTCAATGATTGCTGTGTCTTTCATTTGTCATTATTAGTTCCATTTCAGCAGTCATATTTAGATCTGACTCTTCTGTCAGGCGATGGGACCAGCCATACTACTTATTCTCTCACTTTAAAGGGGATACTTTGTTGTAAATTCTGAGTCCGAGTTTCGGCTGAGAAACTGTTCCATGATCTCACACAAATTAGACAATTTCTGCATTGTACAGTTGATTATTTAATTATACAAATGAGTCAGAACAGTTAACTGACAGAAGCATTGATAATACAATCTGATTCAGCTGCCGCACTTTCCATCATTTCCCGTTTTAAGTTATGAATGGTTAAATTAGAGTTCGAATTTTGATCCCGGTTTATTATTATGCAGCACATTTAATGGTTTGATTACTGAGACTGAATCTGCATTATCAATTGAATCCCGTGCCTGCCTGATACAGTTCACCATATCGCTGATCGAATGTATAGTCATTGCAGCGCAGTGTTTTGTTAGTGACACCATTCGTTGTTGGATTGTGATTTATTCATTTCATGAATTAAAAGCCGAGTGCACTCCCGCCACTTGAGGAAAAGACCAAGAGTCACAGTGTTTGAATAGAATGGAAATATTTGCCGGCACAGATCCGATGCACCGATTGGCCTCCTCCTGTTCTCTACTATTCTACGATTCTAAGATTCTCACTTCTGAAACCCAGTTTTGGTGTAATGGCCCGGTATTTGCTCTCAGCATTTGCCATCATTACAACTGTGAATCTGAGAGCAATGTCCGGAGTAAGCAATACACAGTTACAGGCGGAAATCCAGGAGTTGCTGCCAGTCATTTCCTGTTCCTCCCCAGGACTCGCTGTTAAACTCCCCACAGCCGGCAATCAATTCAACTCGCTGACAGAAATTAAACTTTTTTGCTGTTATATCTCTCTTAAAAGCCCCGGAAATAGTCAAGCTTTGTTGAAAGAGACGTAACTGTGTTTTTGATGGTGTATTACATTCTAATTACTGCTGAACCGTCGTCCTGGCACTAAACATCTAATTTTATACCGACGTTATGTCAAAATCTTCCACAATGATAAAAATTCCGTGGTTATTTATAACTGAAAAAACATGTTTCCTTATATTATTTTAGTTTCTACATTATTCCTGTAAATGTCCCAATCTTTATTTCGCTCTCTGTAAAATAATTAAAACGTGAAGGATAATCAGTGCGTTTTACTTCCCAATTTGCAATCTGTGAATTGTTCAATGTGATTGGCTGCTGAGCCAGCTTCATGACATCACTGTTGCTGGAGTCTGGAGATCCCCTATACTTGCCCTCAAATGCAAGTTACGATCAGCAGGGTGATATTGATGCCACAGGAATCACTGGATCTTTGTGGGCAGCATTGTTCGAGGACAGCGGTGAGCACTGACCGCAAAATCTGGGCGATTATAGTTTGAATCATATTATTCCACTATTTACAGTAAGAGCAGCATTGTTCCAACTGTAACCTGTAAGGTAATTGAGAAATTGTGGGGTAAAATGAATGATATTAAGGGGACATTCTCTGCCGTTGTATTCTTGGTGCAGTACATGACACGTGAACATGAATTTCCAATTGCCGAGTATAGAATCAGAGAATGGTTACAGCACAGAAGGAGGACATGCGGCCAGTCTAGCCTGTGCCAGATCTCTGCAAGGGCACTTCAGCTATTCCCACTCCCCACCCTTTCCCATGAGCCCGAGATGTTGTTTCCTTCAGAAGAGCATAGGATGTCAGTTACTCGGCTCCTCGAATGTTAATCCATCGGGAATCCAAGGGCAAAGCATCAGAATTGGAATCACATCTAATATCCAAAATAAACATTAATTCAGAATTGAACATTTTGTATTAGGAGCACAAATGTGGAACAATATTTCTACATGAGATGATGTAAACTAGTTGTAATTTTAAATGTATATGCGACAGGCTCGCTGGGGAGATGGTGGAAGCAGTGAGAGTTGACTCATTCAGAGGTAAGTTCGATAAATATGCTTCAAAAATTACCTTTCCAGGAGAGAGTATCTGTGTCTTTCCCCTAGCCCCACACTAACCCTACGTCCTTCTGTGACCGCCCTGGAACACTCTCTCTCCCGACTCTCTTACAACTGCACTTACGAGATCCCAACTGTCCAGCCTTCGGCCCTCCATTCACCACGATATTTCTGCAGCTACCGATCTGCTCAACTACACCCTCACCACCACATTTGTTGGCCAAGTCCCGATTAAAACAATCAGTCTCTCTCTCACACTGGCTGTTCCCCCTGGTGCAGTACCCAACTTCACTCCCTTAAGTCCAAGAGACACAGACTTAAACGGATATGGCGGACAACTGGTTTAGCTATTCACCGCCAATAATAATGTATTATTGGGTCCTGCTCCTGTCTGACAAAATTGCTCCCGACTCCAGAATCATTCTGGAATGCAAAGATCAACCCGGCTTCCATTGTCTAGTGCTAACCATCTTCTTAAACCCTCTCCCCAGTCTCCTTCATCCTCACCTCCCACAACAATATTAGGCGCTCATGCACTTCTTTGTCTCTAAGATTGAGACCATCCAATCAGCTGCCTCTGCCACTTTGCTTCCTTCCCCTAGGCCACCGTGACAAACTTCCTCTAAGGATCGCCCTGCCCTAGCCCGGGACTTGCATATGTTTCCACTTTCTCTCCAATCTCCCCTCATGACTTATCTGTGCTGAAATTGTTCATGTATCACTTCCTGCTCCCTCGACCCTATTACCACCAAACTGCTCACCACCCAACATTCCTTCCTGCCTCCCATGTTAATGGACACAGTTAATGGTTCTCTCTCCTCGCGCTCTATCCCCCTCTCCTTCAAACCTGCTGTGATCAACCCTCGCCTCAAAAAAGCAAACCGCTTGACCACTCTGTCCTTGGAAACTGCCGCCCCGTGTCCATCCGCCCTTTCCTCGCCAATGTCCTTCAATGTGTTGTCGCCTCACAAATCCGTGTGCATCTTTCCCACCTCCATGTTCGATTCTGTCCACTCAGGTTTCTGCCCATGCCACATTACCGAAACAGCTTATCATGGCCAGAAATGTCATCCTACATGACTGTGACAAAGATAAGCTATCCTTCCTCGTCCTTCTTGACATATCTGCATTCTTTCACACTGCTGACCACTCCATTCTCCTTCAACGCCACTCCAAAGTCATCCAGCTGGGGGGGACTGCACTCAGCTTGTTCATTCTTATCTTTCTAATCTTAGCCAAAGAATCACCTGCAAAGGCTTCTCTTCCCACTCCTGCATTGTTACATCTGGTGTCCTCCATGGATTTATCCTTGGCCGCCTCCTATTTCTCATCTGCATGCTACCCCTTGGCGATATCATCCGAAAACACAGCGTCAGTTTCCCCATGTACGCTGATGACACTCAGCTCGAAGTCACCACCACTTCCCTTGACCCCTCCAAAGACTCTAAATTTTCAGACTGTGGTCTGACATCCAGTTCTGGATGAGCAGACAATTTCTCCCATAAAATATTGGGAAGCTGTTGCCTTTGGTCCCTGCCACAAACTGCGTTCTCCAGCCACTTACACCATCACTCTCCCCACCTTCTGTCTGAGGCTCAATCACAATGTTTGCAACCTTGCTGGTATATGTGACCCTGAGATGAGCTTCTGAACATATACCGTTCCATAACTAATACTGCTTTTTTCCACCTCCATAACATCGCCCGTCTCCACTCCTGCCTCAGCTCAACTGCTGCTGAAACCCTCACTCATTCCTTTGTTACCTGTAGAATTGACTGTTCCAATGCACCCCTGCCCAGCCACATTCTACCCTACGTAAATTTGAGCTGATCCAAAACTCGGCTGCCCTGTCAGAACTCGCACCAAGTTCACCCATCCCCCTGTACTTGCTGACCTACATTGTCTCCCCGTTAAGTAACGCCTCTATTTCAAAATATTGTTGTTAAATCCATGCAAGGCTTCGCCCCTCCCTATCTCTGTAAACTTCCCCAGCCCTACAACCCCCCAAGATATGTGCACTCCTCTAATTCTGCACTCTTGAGCATCCCTGATTTTAATCGCTCAAACATTGGTGGCCGTGCCTTCTGTTACCTGGGCCCTAAGCTCTGGAATTCCCTGCCGAACTCTCTCCGCCTCTCGACCTCGATTTCCACCTTTAAGACGCTCCTTCAAACCAACCTTTTTGACTAAGCTTTGGTCGTCTGCCGCACTTTATCCTTATGTGTCTGGGCATTAATTTTTGTATTATAATACACCTGCGGAGCACCTTGGAAAGCTTCACTGTGTTAAAGACGAGATATAAATACCTTGTTGCTGCAGTTGTAATTGGAGACATGTCATGTGGTAAAAGTAGCTGCTGAGAGGGGACACATGACGTTGGATCTGTACTTCCCAATGCTCGCCACCAGGGGGCTTCTCTTCCACTCATGCCTGGCTCTATTGTACACTGTTGGCAGCGATTGATTGCTCTGATTAGACAACGACGCAATCATCATTACATCGTGCGACAACCCGGAAGCTACAAGGTAAATTAGATGAACTGTAGTATTTTTATTCATCCAGTAACTCCTATGATGCTATTGCGTAGATTACAAACATTTGATAGCCAGGTTTGGGTTGTGACATTGTACAGGTGCGTTCAATGCCTTGAACCAATGACCATTGTTGATCTATGAGCACAGAGAGTGGGTGTTGTTAGCTTACAATCCCATCCTAAGGGCACCATCAATTGTCCCATTCCTCTTACTGCCAGGCCTCTTCTATCCCATCCCCACCTCGGGACAGTAAGTTCAGCTGTATCACTCCAACAACTAACTCGTACACTCTGCAATTCAATCCTGCAAATACCCTCCCATTTCATTCTCCCGCTGGCTCACGTATAGGTGAAGCTCACACTTCTCCATTCATTATTTTAGGGTTTGTTCTAAAATCAGGTTCTGGTTTGAACCGTGTTTCATTTGGTCCCATTGTGTCTCGTATTTTGCGATAATTTACCGATTCCTCTGATTACAAATCTCCACGTATCTCCATCACCGATAATATGAAATGGTTCCATCACTTGATGAAATGCCAAGCAGCAAAATTCTTGGTGCATCTCATGTTATTGTGAAGAACGATATTATCCCTGTTATAGATCCGACTCTGTCATGTCTTTGAAAACACAGCAAACTACTGTATGTATCCGCTGTTTGTGAATAATGTTCCTATTTTCCTCTTGCTCACAGTTAATGTGGTGACGATTGTGATCCTGTCTCGGGGAAAGTGTGGTCTCTCCAAATGTGTCACTCACTACCTGGTGGCCATGGCAGCGGTGGATCTACTGGTCGTGATCATCGATCTGATACTGAGGCAGATTCCTATTGTTTATCGGGATCAATTTATTTTTCTGTTGCACGTTAGAATGTGTAATATCCATGCTATCCTGCTTTATGTAGCCACAGATTGTTCTGTCTGGTTCACGGTCACTTTCACCTTCGATCGGTTTGTGGCCATTTGTTGCCAGAAGCTGAAATTGAAATATTGCACGGAGCAAACAGCGACTGTGGTTCTAGGAACAGTGACAGTGCTGAGCTGTCTGAGGAACATTTTCTGGTATTTTCTGTATACAAGTGAATATTGGCTGTCCAACAGTCCATGGTTTTGCAGTGTGACAATTGGTGTATCTCGTTCGCTGGTCTGGACTATCATTGAATTAATGCATTACATTTTACAACTTTTATTCTATTTATTTTGATTCTACTGTTCAATGCTTTAACGGTCAGACATATTTTAGTGTCCAGCAGAGCCCGCAGTAGACTCCGGGGTCGGAGCAGTGGCGAGAGCCCCAGTGACCCAGAGATGGAGACTGTAGGAAATCGATGATTGTACTGTTTGTTATATCGGGGAATTTCATACTGTTATGGGTGGTGTTCATGGTCTGTTCTATATTGAGACGATTGGATGACTTGGGATACTCTGTTTCTCTGCCCATGTTTGTATCGGAAATCAGCTTCATGCTCCAGCTCCTGAGTTGCTGCACAAACACTTTTATTTACGCAGTGACCCAGAAGAAATTCAGAGAGGATTTGAGGAATGTAGTCACATATCCTTTCACAATGATGCTCAAGTTAATTCGATGAGAAGGTTTCATATTTTTTCATATCATATATTGTTATGTCATATTCTGTTAATTTCACTGTCGGCTTTATGTAATTTATATTTTATGAAACATATCTCAAGCTGTTTGAATCTTAACAGTAAGTTAATATCATAGTAGGGTCCTTGCAGACATGTGTTCCCCCAGGGCAGCACGTTACCCAAGAGCGGATTGATGCCTCAGACAGTCAGGGGCTGAGCTCGGTATCCAGGGGTATATTGGCAATGGGAGCCTTGTGCCATTATTTTACACATTAGACCATTAGTTCACCATTTCCCCTCAGTCAGGGGGAATACAGTTTCTCAGTGTTGAAAACTTTCTCGGATCTCTGCTGATCTTTGAAGAAAGACTTTTTTGAAAATCAGGTCATACACCAGAAAAAAATCAAGGTGGAAGAAGACTGTGCAGGAGATTAATCTCTGCATCCTCACTGGGATAGATACAGAAACAGAATCAATGTTTGTACTTCAACTTGTAATCAAAAGTTTTTGTTAGATCTTTATTTTAGTGACAGTTTCCAAACTGATGTTGAACTGCTTACACTGGACTCTATCGCTCTCAGTGTTCTGTATGTTTTACCTATTGTGCAATAAAGCAGATTGTACATCGAACAAAAAAACACTTTGCACAGTGATACATTCGTCCAGCGTTGGATAGTCCCTAAAGCTTCTCGGCCCGATCAGAAGGTAATGTCATTGCTGCAATCCTGCTCCCGGTACAGCACTCTCCCGTCTCCCGGTACAGCTCACTCACTGATCCTAATACAGCTCTCTCACTGATCCCAGTACAGCTCGCTCACTGATCCCGGTACAGCTCACTCACTGATCCTGGTACAGCTCACTCACTGATCCCGGTACAGTTCACTCACTGATCCCAGTACAGCTCACTCACTGATCCCGGTACAGCTCACTCACTGATCCTGGTACAGTTCACTCACTGATCCCAGTACAGCTCACTCACTGATCCTGGTACAGCTCACTCACTGATCCTGGTACAGCACACTCACTGATCCTGGTACAGCTCACTCACTGATTCCAGTACAGCTCACTCACTGATCCTGGTGCAGCTCACTCACTGATCCCGGTACAGCTCACTCACTGATACTGGTACAGCACACTCACTGATCCCGGTACAGCACACTCACTGATCCTGGTACAGCTCACTCACTGATCCTGGTACAGCTCACTCACTGATCCTGGTACAGCTCACTCACTGATCCTGGTACAGCTCACTCACTGATCCTGGTACAGCTCACTCACTGATCCTGGTACAGCACACTCACTGATCCCAGTACAGCTCACTCACTGATCCTGGTACAGCTCACTCATTAGTCCCGGTACAGCTCACTCACTGATCCCGGTACAGCACACTCACTGATCCCGGTACAGCTCACTCACTGATCCCGGTACAGCTCACTCACTGATCCTGGTACAGCACACTCACTGATCCCGGTACAGCTCACTCACTGATCCCGGTACAGTTCACTCACTGATCCTGGTACAGTTCACTCACTGATCCCAGTACAGCTCACTCACTGATCCTGGTACAGCTCACTCACTGATCCTGGTACAGTTCACTCACTGATCCCAGTACAGCTCACTCACTGATCCTGGTACAGCTCACTCACTGATCCTGGTACAGCACACTCACTGATCCTGGTACAGCTCACTCACTGATCCCAGTACAGCTCACTCACTGATCCTGGTACAGCTCACTCATTAGTCCCGGTACAGCTCACTCACTGATACTGGTACAGCACACTCACTGATCCCGGTACAGCACACTCACTGATCCTGGTACAGCTCACTCACTGATCCTGGTACAGCTCACTCACTGATCCTGGTACAGCTCACTCACTGATCCTGGTACAGCTCACTCACTGATCCTGGTACAGCTCACTCACTGATCCCGATACAGCTCACTCACTGATCCTGGTACAGCTCACTCATTCGTCCCGGTACAGCTCACTCACTGATCCCGGTACAGCACACTCACTGATCCCGGTACAGCACACTCACTGATCCCGGTACAGCTCACTCACTGATCCCGGTACAGCTCACTCACTGATCCCGATACAGCTCACTCACTGATCCAGGTACAGCTCACTCACTGATCCCGGTACAGCTCACTCACTGGTCCCGATTCAGCTCACTCACTGATCCCGATACAACTCACTCACTGATCCTGGTACAGCACACTCACTGATACTGGTACAACTCACTCACTGATCCTGGTACATCACTCTCCCCTGTCCCAGTACATCACACTCCCGTGTCCCGATACAGCACAATCCCATGTGTGAATGTTTAAAAATGTATAGAGACATTGAAGTTGAGAACGTGGGAATTGTATAGGGACAGTATAAGCTAACAAAGAATTCATGGAGGAATAGCCATGACATCTCAGACTCGAGACTGCGAAATGTTACAACACTAACATGTATTGAAACAAAACCCACAGCTTGCAGAAAAACCTCAAGGTCTTATTAAATCATGTTATTAACCTGAAACATTAACAGAAGGTCTTTGTTTAAAATCAGACCATACTTAGGTCGGCTTATGAGTGGACAAAGGGAAAGAGGGATCAAAAGAGATAGGCTGGACTAGGATGTCACTCTAGCCCTATCTTGTTATCTTTTGCCGAAAATGTATAACCATCGTCTCTTTACAATGTAACGTCACTTTGTCCGTAGGAAGTGGGTGCGTTCGAACAGACTTGCATTCCTTCTGTCTGATAAAGTCCCCGATCGGGATTTGTTTTTTAAATAAAAGCTTGCTTTGTTTAAAGCACAAACGGTATTCGTTTCAGTAATTTTGCTGAACCAGATTGAGGTAAAAGAATCCAGAAATCAGCACATGTACCATGAAACCTCACTCACTAGTTTGTTATATCGGGGAATTTCATATTGTTATGGGTGGTGTTCATGGTCTGTTCTATATTGAGATGATTGGATATTCTGTTTCTCTGCCGTGTACCATGAAACCTCACTCACTCGTCCTGGTACATCACACTCCCGTGTACCATGAAAGCACACTCACTGGTCCTGGTACAGCGCACTCCCGTGTACCATGAAAGCACACTCACTGGTCCTGGTACATCACACTCCCGTGTACCATGAAACCTCACTCACTCGTCCTGGTACATCACACTCCCGTGTACCATGAAAGCACACTCACTGGTCCTGGTACATCACACTCCCGTGTACCATGAAAGAACACTCACTGGTCCTGGTACATCACACTCCCATGTACCGTGAAAGCTCACTCACTGGGCCTGGTATATCACACTCCCGTCTACCATGAAAGCACACTCATTGGTCCTGGTACATCACACTCCCGTGTACCATGAAAGCACACTCACTGATCCTGGTACAGCACAATCCTGGCTCCAGTTACAGGACATTCCCGAGTCCCGGTCCAGCAGAATCCCGGATCCACGTACAGTACGGATAATAAGAAAACCGCTGGGAATCCACATCTGGAAGAAAGCGGGGACCAGACGCTTATGGGAGTGTTTGCTTGAACTGAACCGGAGTAGACATGCTCAGCAGTTTCTAATTGTTCATATTTTACTGTGTTTGATAAGGGTTATACTTTATATAAACCCATCGTGGCATATCGACCAAACTAATGATAAACCACGATTATGGTCATTTTAAGTTCTCATCAATTTAACCCAACCTGGGAGACAAGCATTCTACCATTGATGTTATTATTGGTGCAAAAACTGAACCATTGCTGCTGTTGTCAATAGTCCAGTAACACATGATCCTCGGCCGGTTATTTAAAACCACATGCCTTTCAAAGCTTGTGTTAAATTGGTGAATAACCGGAGTGTTCAATGTGCGAATATCCAGCCTTTAAATGGGGCAATACCCGGATTGTTAAATGGGTCCGTGCCATTAAACAGCAGCGGGTTGTGGAAAGTAAATCAAACAGATTAGAGGATCACCTCATAATTCCCCAAACAGTGATCACGGGTTTACCACCGTAATCATCCACTTTCATTCATCTTGTTCTTCCAGGAAACATCCAAGTGCTGGCGACTAATGTAGTGATTATTGTATTGGGTTCGTCATTCAAAGACCATGACCAATTAGGCAGAGCGCATTAATCCATCGGGATGAAGAATCCTCTATTCAAGTTTCTGTTCAGTTGCTGGTTTTATCAGTAATCGGCCCCTCCATTGGTTCTCGCTGCGTCCGCAACAGATAGAAAGAAAGTGAGAGAAAGAGCGAGAGAGAGAGACCGGGGGAAAATCTGTTCCATTTCTGTCCCTTCCCTGTCGACCAACAATCCAAAGCCGGATGATTCCTCTTATCCCCACGTGTGGTTCCTGTGTTTGGGCAGAGGATGAAATTTAAAGCAGCCATTGCCAGGATATTACTGCCAGAGTTGGTGCAGTCCATGGATATTGCTGCCAGAGTTGGTGCAGTCCATGGATATTACTGCCAGAGTTGGTGCAGTCCATGGATATTACTGCCAGAGTTGGTGCAGTCCATGGATATTACTGCCAGAGTTGGTGCAGTCCATGGATATTGCTGCCAGAGTTGGTGCAGTCCATGGATATTACTGCCAGAGTTGGTGCAGTCCATGGATATTACTGCCAGAGTTGGTGGAGTCCATGGATATTACTGCCAGAGTTGGTGCAGTCCGTGGATATTGCTGCCAGAGTTGGTGCAGTCCATGGATATTACTGCCAGAGTTGGTGCAGTCCGTGGATATTACTGCCAGAGTTGGTACAGTCCATGGATATTGCTGCCAGAGTTGGTACAGTCCATGGATATTGCTGCCAGAGTTGGTACAGTCCATGGATATTACTGTCAGAGTTGGTGCAGTCCATGGATATTGCTGCAAGAGTTGGTGCAGTCCATGGATATGACTGCCAGAGTTGGTGCAGTCCATGGATATTACTGCCAGAGTTGGTGCAGTCCATGGATATTACTGCTAGAGTTGGTGGAGTCCATGGATATTACTGCCAGAGTTGGTACAGTCCATGGATATTACTGCCAGAGTTGGTGCAGTCCGTGGATATTACTGCCAGAGTTGGTGCAGTCCGTGGATATTGCTGCCAGAGTTGGTGCAGTTCATGGATATTACTGCCAGAGTTGGTGCAGTCCGTGGATATTACTGCCAGAGTTGGTACAGTCCGTGGATATTACTGCCAGAGTTGGTGCAGTCCATGGATATTACTGTCAGAGTTGGTACAGTCCATGGATATTTCTGCCAGAGTTGGTGCAGTCCATGGATATTACTGTCAGAGTTGGTGCAGTCCATGGATCTTACTGTCAGAGTTGGTACAGTCCATGGATATTGCTGCCAGAGTTGGTGCAGTCCATGGATATTGCTGCCAAAGTTGGTACAGTCCATGGATATTACTGCCAAAGTTGGTACAGTCCATGGATATTACTGTCTGAGTTGGTACAGTCCATGGATATTACTGCCAGAGTTGGTGCAGTCCAGGGCTCCAGAAGATGAGGCAGAGGATGTGAAAGAAGTGAAACTGAAAGTGCAGATATTAGTTTCATCGTGGGACAGGACCCATTACTGCGGCATGAACCTCTCACCTGAAGATTATTCCCACCAGAGTTCGCCCTGTGCGGCTTTAACGGTGCAAGTGGGCAGTGCGTGGGACATATATGGCAGCACAGCCTCGGGAAATGCCGGGCGGTGAGATTCGACCCTGACTTAGAGAAACTCATCCTTATACTTCTGATGGTTTGGACTGAAGTTTCAGGTACAATTATTACGCTGCAGAATGCATCCACTTATCTCTGTTACCTTTTGTCATTGGATACCTCCAACCCACCGTCTTACAGCAGCAGATGGGAGTTTTAAGGCAAAGCTTTAGTCGTACGTGTTCATCGGAGGCATGTGGGCGAGAATGTGAGTGTTGACTGGGTGAAAGGACCGGCAAGATAACTGTCATGTATTCAACCAGCATTGTAACCCATGTAGAAACTGACAAGTTGTACACTGAGAACAATGACCACTAGGTGATGAACTTATGGGAGACACTCCTAACCTGGACATTCAGGTCTAAAAGGGGAAGCTCCACCCACCTCCATCACTTGAGTGCTGTGGAATAAAGGACAGGTCACAGACTGATCTTCTCTCGATACTATACTGTATAGTAAGGATGTATCAATGGCGACGAGAAACTAGGATTTAAACCACGTGAGCATGGCCACGAGCAGAACGAGAGTGTTGTGGAATGGTTGGGACAGAGAATCAACATTGTCAAAGCAGCACGCAGTTCTCCAGGCAGACAAGGGCAATTGGGCATGCCCCAACATGTAGTCGAGCCCAGAGGGAGAGTTTGACAGAGACAATGGCTCACCGAACGGCGATTCAAGCCATTGCAAGGGACAATGCGGCCAGTAATGGAGCCATCAACACCTGTTAATGGCGCACTTAAGGACAGTCACAGAGGCAGTCAGAGACGATCGACTGGCAAGGAGCCTTTTGTTTCCAACAACAGCTCATGTTGGAGGTGTGGAGGCACACACTCAGCCGGAGTTTGCAGAGATGAGCAAAATACCTGCAGAAATGAATGCTGGGGGAAATCGGTGGAAGCTGAAGTTCAGCAAGTTCATGTGGAGCACATATACAGTTCATACAGCAGGACGCCACCGATAATGATAAAAGTGCTCCTCCATTGGCATCCCAGTATCAATGGAGCTAGACACGGGGGCCAGCCAGTCCCTGATGAGTATCAAACAGTTCGAAAAATTGTGGGCATCCAAGGCCAGGAGGCCAAAATTATCGCCGATTGACGCATAGCTACGGACTTACACAAAGGAGATCATTCAGGTGCTAGGCAGTGCCACGGTAGTCATGACCCACAAAGGTTCGGAGAACAGGTTGCCACTCTGGATTGTCCTGGGGGTCGGTCCCGCACTACTGGGGAGGAGTTGGCTTGCTGTCACGAACTGGAAATGGGACGATGTCTCTGCAATTTCCTCTGTGGATCGCGTTTCATGCTCACAGATCCTGGACAAATTTGACTCACTGTTTCAACCCGGCATTGGCACTTCCATGGGGGCCACGGTAGTGATTCACATAAACCCGGACGCCAGGCCAGTACACCACAAGGCCCGAGTGGTGCCATACGTGATGCAGGAAAAGATAGAAGGTGAATAGGGTCGCCTGCTGAGGGAAGACATCATCTCGCCAGTCGAATTCAGTGACTGGGCGAGCCCGATTGTGCCGGTGCTCAAGGCGGATGGGTCGGACACGCTATGTGGTGATTACAAGGCCATCATCAATCGGGTGTCACTCCAAGACCAGTACCCACTACCGAGAGAGGAGGACCTCTTTGCGACGCTATCCGGTGGCAAACCTTTTTCAAAATTGGACCTGATCTCAGCTTACATGACCCAGGAGCTGGCGAGTGAGTCGAAGAAGCTGACCACCATCACGACACACAAGGGGTTGTTTGAGTACAACAGATGTCCGTTCGGGATTCGCTCCACCGCCGCGATCTTCCAACGAAATATGGAAAGCCTCCTCAAGTCGATTCCAGGGAAGATGGTTTTTCAGGACGACATCCTCATCACGGGTTACGAGACTGAAGAACACCTCCACAACCTGGAGGAGGTGCTACGCAGACTGGACCGGGTAGGGCTGCGACTGAAAAAGGCGAAGTGCATCTTCCTAGCTCCAGAGGTAGAATTCCTGGGGATGAGGCTAGGAGTAGACGGGATGAGCCCTACTGCGTCCAAGACGGAAGCGATCCAGAGAGCACCCAGACCCCGTAACACGACGGAGCTGCGTTTATTCCTGGGGCTCCCGAACTATTTGGTAACTTTCTTCCCAAATTGAGCACGCTGCTAGAGCCGCTACACGTGCTCCTAAGCAAAGGTCGCGAATGGGTCTGGGGGGACAGCCAGGAAAGGGCTTTTAATAGAGC
Source organism: Pristiophorus japonicus (assembly GCF_044704955.1). Taxonomy (NCBI): domain Eukaryota; kingdom Metazoa; phylum Chordata; class Chondrichthyes; family Pristiophoridae; genus Pristiophorus; species Pristiophorus japonicus. Next base: position 4,042 of record NW_027254377.1, on the reverse strand, counting down.
ACACAATTTGTTATGTTCCAACAATCTGTTAACGCGATATGACCCATGTAAGAAACTTGTGTTAACGTGCGATGCGTCGTCCTATGGTGTCGGGTGTGTGTTGCAGCAGGTCAATGCCAAGGGTCAGTTACAGCCGATAGCTTAGGCCTCCAGAAGTCTGTCCCAGGCAGAAAGGGGCTACGGGATGGCAGAAAAGGAGGTGCTTGCATGTGTATATGTGGTAAAGAAAATGCACCAGTACCTGTTTGGCAGGAAATTTGAGCTGGAGACAGATCACAAACCCCGAACGTCCCTTTTGGCCGACAACAAGGCCATAAATGCAATCGCATCGGCCCGCATACAGAGGTGGACACTCACGTTAGCCGCCTGTGACTATACAATTCGGCTCAGACCGGGCACTGAAAACTGCGCCGATGCACTAAGCAGGCTTCCACTAGCCACCACTGAGGGGGCCACCGAGCATGCTGCTGAGATGGTCATGGCTGTTGAAGCTTTCGGATGCGAAGGCTCACCTGTGACAGCCCGTCAGATTAAACCCGCTATTACCTTTATTCAAGAAATGTGTCCTGAATGGGGACTGGGCAGCCACGTACAGGACATGCCCTGAGGAATTTAAACTATTTCACAGGTGCAGGAATGAACCTTCGATTCAGGCCGATTGCCTACTGTGGGGAAACCGCGTAGTCATGCCCCAGATGGGCAGAGAGGTGTTCATCAGAGAACTCCACAATAAGCACCCGGGCATTGTCATGATGAAGGCAATTGCCAGGTTCACATGTTTGGTGGCCAGGGATAGACGCAGATCTGGAACTTTGTGTTTGCAGGTGCAACACGTGTGCCCAGCTGGGCAATGCGCCCAGGGAAGCCTCCCTTAGCCCCTGCTGCTGGCCCGTCAAGCCTTGGTCACGCATCCATGTGGATTACGCAGGTCCTTTCATGGGAAAAATGTTTTTGGTTGCAGTAGACGCCTACTCCAAATGGATCAAGTGTTACATTTTAAATTCAAGCACATCATCTGCCACACTAGAAAGTCTATGGGCAATGTTCGCCGCCCATGGTCTACTGGATGTCTTGGTCAGCAACAATGGCTCGTGCTTCACAAGCACTGAATTCCAGAACTTCATGGCAGGCAATGGAATTAACCATGTCAGAATGGCACCATTCAAACCGGCCTCAAACGGCCAGGCAGAACGAGCAGTGCAGATAATCAAACAGGGGATACTCGGAATCCAAGAGGGTTCCCGATAAAGCCGCTTATCATGCTTCCTGTTGGCCTACAGATCCCGAACACACTCGCTCACAGGGGTTCCAGCCACAGAGCTGCTAATAAAAAGGACGCTCAAAACCAGGTTATCCCTTATACACCCGACCATGAAAGAAATTGTCGAGAGCAGGCGCCAGTCACAATGCGACTACCATGACAGGAATGCGAGGGCGCGATGTATTGATGTAATTGACCCTGTCTTTGTCCTCAACTACCCTGCAGGGCCCAAATGGATCGCAGGCACTGTGATTGCAAAATGGGGAGAATAGGATTCTGGTAGTTAAACTTACAAACGGACAAATCTGCCGCAAACACGTGGATCAAACAAAAATGAGGTTCAGCAACCCCATAGAAGAAGCAGAGGAAGAACACGATATAGAGTTCACTCCACCACAGGTGACCGAACACGGGAACCAAAGGGAGGAGAGCCCAGTCACTGTGGGCAGTCGGGACAGGGCTCAGGCACTGCAAACAGCAGACACTCAGGCCAGCGCCCAACAACCGGAGCCCCAACTCAGGCGCTCTACAAGAGAGCGTAAACCACCAGCGAGACTCAACCTGTGATCCCAATAAGACTTTCGGCGGGGGAGGTGATGTCATGTATTCAACCAGCATTGTAACCCATGTATAAACTGACAAGTTGTACACTGTGAGAACAATGACCACTAGGTGGCGAACTTGTGGGAGACACTCCTAACCTGGACCTTCAGGTATAAAAGGGGAAGCTCCACCCACCTTCATCACTTGAGTGCTATGGAATAAAGGACAGGTCACAGACTGACCTTCTCTCAAGCATGGGCCTCGTTTGCATTTTTAATGTAGAGTAAGGACATAGCAATAACTTTACTCTGAAGGATCAAACACACCGTTCTGGTTTTGGTGAAGAAGATAATCATTGATCTGAAGTGTGGGGTTGAAGACGTGGAAAATGCTGCCTGGTGTCATGGTCTAACAGGTCATTTGATTCAGCTTACAGTTTCTAAACCTTCCTGCTGTGTTGTTGGTGGCAAAACGGGAGCATGTGGATTAGTGAACTGTGGGCGAATGTCACCATGTGTACACCGACTTGCCGTCTGGTGTGATATTGGCTATTTGGGCAGAAATGCGGCGTTGTAAGCTCCGCGTCCCCTGTGTTAATCCTTCTAAAGGGCCCCGCAACTTCCGTGTGCAGGAAAACCCGGAGCTTGTGATCTGTCAAGGTATGCCTTGGTTATTATAGATCAGAATTTAAAAACAAAATGACGTGCAAATACTTAATATTTGTTTAATAAAATATTGGCACGGCTTAAAATGTTTCATATAATTTTTCAAAATATTAACTTTTATTGTATTTGTTTTCAGAAAGTGGTTTTTAATTAAATTTGAAAATCAGAACATTTATGCTCAGTAACATTTGTAGTTTAATTATTTGGGGGATTCGATTCGGAAACGGCTGTAATGGAATTCTCCATTTTGATAAGAGGACCATTCCCACGTGATCTCAGAGACGCTCCCAAACTGTCTGCATCCCTGGGATCAGTGGGTCTTTACATAGGCGACAGCTGTAGGCCCCAGACCAGAACTCTGTGCGGCCTGGGAACCTGGAGGTCTGCTTGGGAATATTTTGTGTGTCTGAGGTGTACTCCAGAGGTTCGCCTCCGACCGCAATTTCAGGACATTGCTTCACTGAAATGAAGATATCTCTGTGGGGTGGAGAATTGACATTGTAATTCATGCAATAATGAACATGCACCGCTGATAATACAAAGACTCATCTCATTGGATGACCAGAACTCCCTTCTCCATATAACCATAAACTCCCTTTAACTGCAGCTAGCAGCGATCTTCTAATTCTGGAACAGGCAACATTCCCCAACCTTTGATCATACACATGGCAAAGCTTCAGCAGCAATCAGCGATCTTCCTCCCTGATAGTGACAACCCAGAGTTGTTGTCATTTAACGGTGTGTTTTACCACTCAAACCTTAACAGGAAAATGTACTGGGGAAATATTCTGTTCTTCTCGAGATGAATATCGGCCATGTGGAGCAAAGGACGTCGGATAAGATAACTAACCCTCCATGTGTCTGTTGTGATGTCTACAACCCCACAATGCATTCTTCAATACACACATTTAGGACGTGCATCTTTGCCCTTTGTCCATCACTCACAGATTGCAAAGATTTCAGATCACCTTCCTGTGAATAATAATCTCAGCACAAAGGACTGGAGATCAGCTTGTGCGCTGGTTTCCCTCCCAGGGTTGAAATCAGCATTGTCCTCTCTATCCCTGCCCCAGTAACACAATTTTTCTCTCTATCCCTGCCCCAGTAACACAGACACAAATGGCTGTCCTGTGGACTACCCTTTGGTTCTGTGTAGGTTCTGTAAAATTGGAGTTTCTTTGGCGAACACTGTGAATGGGAGAGCTGGTATGACTTGTGTATGAAGCTCCTGTACTGAATTAAAACATAACGTGTTGCTAAAGAAGAAAATTAATGACTTAACATGTTACCATTCAGAAGAATGAGAGGTGACCTTATTGAAACAGATAAGATAATGAGGGGGCTCAACAAGGTGGATGCAGAGAGGATGTTTCCACTAATAGGGGAAACTAAAACTAGGTGACATAGATAGAATAAGGGGCTGCCCATTTAAAACTAAGATGAGGAGAAATTTTTTCTCTCAGAGGGTTGTAAATCTGTGGAATTCTCTGCCCCACAGAGCTGTGGAAGCTGGGTCATTGAATATATTTAAGGCGGAGATTGACAGAGTTTTGAGTAATAAGGGAGGGAAGGA